>NC_091126.1:2720000-2955000 GCF_040183065.1 Periplaneta americana
AGGTAAATACCTTTTTAAACAATTTGAACACTTTTAACGTGTGACAGAGTAAATTTTATGTTTTTAACAAAGTGTTAACGTGAACTTTAATCAATGATAAATTCCTTTTTATTAAACCTCAAAATAGCTTCAATTCTAAATTTAAAATGGTGATGCGAACAGATTATGTTAAAATGTAAAATTCTCTTCACATTAAAATAACACAGTTTTGTAATTATTTCTGCAACATATTATGCAACAAGAAGTACACGGAACTTATGGACACATTACACTAAATAAAACTTAGCAGTGATACGCAATAAAGTTATAACATATTTCACTGAGCTCCATACACTGAAATAGAAGACGCGAACATACATTACGTTGTCTAGATCGAAAAGACATTGACTGTGCCGTATTTCGCATTGTTATGAAAAGTTGTGTAAACTGTGAAATGTTCGTTATCGGTTGTAATAACTAAATAGCTAAAATACAATAATTTGAATAATAATATGAGACAAGGGGATGTTTGTAGTACTATAAATTGTAAGAAAAATAGGTCAGAGTTATCCTTCTTCCGAAAGATCCAGGAAGGTGAGTTTATAAAATATAATATATACTTTATGAAAATAATATATAAAACTTATGCAGTTCATATTTCAATAGTTGAAGGAAGGTGTTAATTTATTTGTTATTTATTTGTCTATGGTATATAGTAGCCTAGATCTAGGATAGTAGACTGACATAGCTCTGTCGAAACGGATATTGAGATACTGGTAGAAAAATTTGAAGGAGCTATTACTGCAGCATGCAACAAATCCTTTAGGACCTGTAAATCTGCAACTAAAGTAAAGGACCACAAACCAGTTCCATAATGGTCACAGGAGTTGACGAACATGAGGAAGAAGACCACGGTTATGAGAAGAAGATATCAGAAAGTTAAAAGCAATGACAACGAGAGAGAACTGCGAAAACAACAGTACACCCACAGTCTACTATATACAGTCGCGAAGCTTGAGGTGTTTTTTTGCAAATCTCGTGATAAAGCGCTCCAAGCGGTTAGCAACTAGAAACAATAGACTGTCCATGGTCGACTTTGGACTGTGTCGTATTTCTATCGAGTGCTAGCTCGTTGCGTATTTCACATTGATGCTTGTGAAATGTTCGTTATTGGTTATAATGAAAATGTTAATGGCTAAAATATAATTGCAATAATAATATGGGACAAGGAGGAGACGTTTGTAGTGCTATAAATTGTTATTATTTTTATGTGTTATTTTACTAAAGACGTAGAAAAATTAAGTTTGTTTAATGAAATTTATTGATCACGTTTTATTTTCAATTCTGGTGGGATTATTATTGCGTAGGCCTACTTTTTCTTCAAAGGATATGTTTAATTATAGCTGTTAATTTTGTTGTTATTTTTATTTGTTGAGACGTAGAAAAAGTCTGTTACAATAAAATTTATTGATCACGTTTTATTTCCAATTCTGGTGTGATTATTATTGCTTAACCTCAACTACGTAAGCCTACACTACAAGTACCGGTACACGTAAGTTACTCCATTAATTCATATTTCCATTATTATTGTTGTAAAGAGAAATGCAAATTAATATTTATTGGTTTCATAGTTAATTATCGCTATAATCTTGAATGAGTGAAGCTATTATAGTAAATTTCAGTTCGTTTTGCACAAACAAAAATTATATTAACTTCTTTCTTGCAGGTATCTTCGAGTTTATGGTGGAATTTAATATACTTCATTAAAATAATAAATTAACTTTATGTATTTAGTATTTCAATAATGGAAGGAAGGTGTTAATTTTTCTAAAAGAACACGACAACGAAAGTATAACATATTTTGTCGGCTGCTAGGAGAGAGATCTGAGATGATGAGGCGATAGTAGCGATCCTAGTGGTGGGCAACTACCCATGTTTGCATTTTTACTACATATGATGAATGAAAGGGGGACGAAGAAAGAATGATGTTTAAAATGGCAGGCCGGGTAAAAAAAATGTAAAAAAATTGTACAAAATTGTAAAAATTGTAGAAAATTACTAAATTGTAAAACTATAAAAATTTGTAAAAATTGTAATTGTAATATTGTAAAATGTTGACATGTTCCACATCTTAAAGTTTCATTGCTCATGTAAGATCTATGGAATAAAATAAATGAATGAATGAATGAATGAATGCATCCCATGCCTCCATTGGTTCCCGACTTGCAATTCCATTTTACTACATATTGAGCTTCGCGACTGTATATAGTAGACTATGCTATAATGTTGAGATCACTGCTCTGGCCACACTGCTGGCAACATTGGCTTTTTATCCTCTCAGTTGGCTGTGCTGTGTGCTCATTGAGCTCTGTTGAGATCAAAGACGTTTTATAGTTTAACCGTTGAGATCATGGGTGTGCTGTGGTAGTTTACAAAAACAGTTCAGCATCACATCACAGCATCCATGTACGTCATACGAACTCAACTCAACTCAGTTCAGCATCCATTTCTGTGAAAGTACTCCGTGATTAATCAGGGTTCTTTTTTAAGTGCTGAATTAGGATACAGCATTTTTAGTGGGCGGAAGTGTCGTTAACCCGGAAGTGAAGTTTACAAAATAATAAATAGTATGGATTTGCAATCATTATTAGCGGAAAGCAGGGCAAATTCAACGTTAGCTACAATAGAAGCAACGGTAGCAACAGGCTTGGAACCCGTGGCTATGGAAGAATGCAGAGAAAAATTAAAGACTACAAGTATTATTCTTGCGCGAGGAAGGTTGTTTTTTAATACACCCATAACCATGATGAATGTTGTAAGTTTGTAGTGCATATATTAGGCAGTAGTTTAATATTAACTTCAAGGGGACGCACTACTGAGTGTAGTCATTTTCTTCATTTTTTAAATATATACGGTTTCTTGAATACTCAAATGAAGATTTCATCGCGTGGCTAAATTAGTGCACAGGTAATTCTGGAAGAGAAAATCGTTCAATTTATAATTTTGGGACATCGGGGAGGTGGACTTGAAAATGTAAGGATTGCCCAATGTATGAATGTAGTAAGTTTGAAGTGAGTGGTGCGTCGTAATGGAGGTGAACATGTTCTGGTTTCCAGTGAAAAAAAGGAAACTTAGGTATATAAAACACGATACGATGTAATGAGAATAACGCATAAAAACAATAATAATGAAAAAACGCAGTTTTCGTAATGTAACTTTGTTTGTACATCCGCCATTACAGTACATTATAACAGACCAGCACCTGTACTGACGCCAGTAACAAAAAAATTACTAGCCTTTCCGAGAGCCTGAAAATCCCCAAGGTACACTTGTGGTCCTGGTAACACAGGGGTTTTATCCGGGAGCTCCGGTTCCACTGTGGCAGCCTAACAAATCTCCATTATCATCTCATCTTAGTGCAGGTGTAGCGTAGACCAGCCAGCCTCCTATGGCGCACCCTGGCAACAACTCTGTTGGTAAATTGGTCTACACTGCTGGTTTGATACAGGTGAATGAAAAGTCAAGTACCTGCTATTAGTTAAAAAAAAAATAAAGAGTAGTAATTGTGCTAGTATAAATATCACTCACCGCTCATCGTAAATTGTACATGAACTAATTGCTACATAAATAGCCACCATTTACATCAATATATTTTCTCATTACACAATAAGAAGAAAACTGTGCATGTGGAAATCAAGATGGATCATGATTAAAAAACAAAATGTATATGGAAAGTAACTAAGTGAAACAATCATATAATTTTGCATTTGCTATGGGTATAGGTGGCTGATAGAGCTGTATAAAATGGGAAGTCTACAGACATAACAAAGTTGGGAAATGACGAACCACACACAGTATTAATTTTTCCCTCGGCCAAACAAAATGATAGGCATGTCAGATCACTTCTTGAGTGTTACTGCATTGGTTTGACACAGCCATCATAAGTTATATGTCTTATGTCTTCTATTTCATAAGCTGGGGCAAACCTGTGCACCTTTTGATGTTCGTAAGCAAGGGAGTGGAGAAAGCAGTGCAATTTGGTCAGGTGGAAAATTTTCATGAAAAAAGGGAAAATTAATTTTCTCATTTCAGAAAATTTTCTGCTATCCTTCAGTCCTCTTTCACATAGAATTCAACACATTATTTGCCTCAAATCCCGCATTCCAGTGGACATGACTCAGATCGTTAATAGTAGGACTTCATTGCAACCCACATAATAGATTACCAGCAGAAGAGCAGGTAGCAGCTAGGGCCGTAAGCTCAACTGCAGGTGAATGCATTTAATAACAGTATAAGTCGTCCAAATTCTAGACTTTATCCAAAAAAACGAATTTCACAAAAATGAGATTTCATTATGTATAAATTTATCATCAGTTTCAATATTGACATCAGTTCTATGCATTGTGTGTGTATATTTTTCAACAGTAGGTAAATTTGATCAGAGGCTGGAGCAGGTCACATGACCCTACCCCATGACTGATGATGAAGATTCAATCATCAATCATAATATTCTGCCCAAGGGTAGGTCTTGCACTGCATACCCACATTCTCCAGTCTTTCCTATTTTCTGCCTCTCTCTTAGTCACCACATGTGATCCATACATCTTAATGTCTACTATTGTTTCATATTTTCTTCTGCCCCGAGCTCTTCTCCCGTTTACCAATCCTTCCAGTGCATCCTTCAGTAGACTGTTTCTTCTCAGCCAATGACCCAGCCAATTCCTTTTTCTCTTCCTGATCAATTTCATCATTATTATTTCTTCACTCACTCTTTCCAACACAGCTTTGTTTCTCATTCTGTCTATCCATTACATACACACTATTCTTCTCCATATCAACATTTCAATTTCTTCTAGTCGCTTCTTTTCACTTCGTCGTAATGTCCATGTTTCTGCCCCCATAAAATGCTACACTCCACACAAAAGCACTTCACTATTCTCTTCCTCAGTTCTCTTTCCAGTGGTCCACAGAAGATGCTCTTTTTTCTATTAAAAGTTTCCTTGGTCATTGCCCATTGCTGTCCTTTTGACTTTCTGGCAACAGCTCATGTTACTGCTTATAGTACACCCCAAGTATTTGAAACTGTCCACTTGTTCTACTGACTCATTCAGAATTCGCAAGTTTACCTCCTTTACTTTCCTTCCTATGGCTATGGTCTTCGTCTTGTTTGCGTTTATCTTCATCCCATACTATTCACAGCTGTCATTTAGCTCCAGTAGCATATCCCTCAGTATTATCTCCTCTTCTTTTAACATCGCCATATCACTTTATTCTTCTTCCTCTTACTATCATTACTCACATGTTCCGAAAACAGTTCTTCACTAAATAAAGGACATTCCTGACGTACTCCTCTCCCTCTTTTGCTTCCTCCTGACTTTGACTCATTTCATATAAATGTTACTGAACAGCCTCCTCTCTTTACAATCCACACCAATTTTATTTAGAATCCCAATCAGTTCATTCCACTCCACTCTGTCAAACACCTTTCTAGATCCACAAATACTATATTAATTACAAATGTTTTTAAGGAACCCGGAGGTTCATTGCTGCCCTCACATAAGTCCGCCATCGGTCCCTATCCTGTGCAAGATTAATCCAGTCTCTATCATCATATCCCACCTTCCTCAAATCCATTTTAATATTATCCTCCCATCTACGTCTCAACCTCCTCAAAGGTCTTTTTCCCTCCGTTCTCCCAACTAACACTCTTTATGCATTTCTGGATTCGTCCATACGTGCTACATGCCCTGCCCATCTCAAACATCTGGACTCAATGTTCCTAATTATGTCAAGTGAAGAAGAATACAATGCGTGCAGTTCTGCATTGTGGAACTTTCTCCATTCTCCTGTAACTTCATCCCTCTTAGCCCCAAATATTTTCCTAAGACTCTTATACACTTATTTATTCTCTGAAGATATCTATTATTCTCTCTAGGTATCTTTTGCCAATTGTTCATAGCAGTCCAATTGCATCACTCGTACCTTTTCCCTTCATGAAGTCAGACTGCTCTTCTTCCAACTGTTCTTCCATATTAAATATAATCATCGATTCAGTATTCGCAGGAGAATCTTCACTGAGTGTGATATCAGACTGATAGCCCTGAACTCGTTACATTTGTTGGCATTGTTTTCTTCGGTATTGGAAGCAACATTGTCTCCATAAAATCTTCAGGTCATTCACCTTTCTCATATATTTCGTTGTATAATGGCAGAATTTTCTTTTTGTCTTCACCCAAGCATTTCACTAATTCAATGGGGATTCCATTAGTTCATGTTGCTTTCCCATTCTTCATTTTCCTATGTGCTAGTTCAACTTCTTCCCTTAAAATTGAAAATCCTTCTCTGTCTTCTGATATAGCTGCTTTGTCTTCTATAGCTAAGTCATCTGGACGATTCCCTGTCTCATATAACTCTTCTACATACTTCGTCCATCTATTCAGTAGTCTTGGTTTGTCTGTTATTTCATTTCCGATTTCGTCCTCTATCAAATACATGGATCTGCTATTCTTATTTGTGAAGTCCAAACATTTTACTTAGCGGTACATTAAATTATAACTTTCTTTTTCTCTCTAGATCCTTTATTTCTTTACATTTCTCTTTCATCCATTCTTTCTTCAACTTACCAGTTTGTCTTTTTAGTTAGTTTTTACGTTTCCTGTAGTTTCTTCTACTTTCTTGTTGATTTTTTTTTTCCATTTTCTCCTTTCCTCCACCTTCGCCAACATTTTCCCTGTGACCCAAATTTTTTTAATTCTCACACCTCTCTGTCCTATTGTTTCTCCTGCTGCTGTCTGTATACAGCTTTTTAGATGAGTCCATTATCATTGCTGTTCTCAGGTGTGGACTCTAATGTAGTGGCTTTCTCTTGAAAATTTGCTTGTAATTTTCTTCTTTCCTCTTCATTCTTCAGTTTTTTCTTATGTGAATTTATTTATAGCCTACATATATAATCTTTAGCTTATAGAAATGTTTATAGTTTACAATGAATTGCAAGGTATTGAATTCAAAATTTTATTGTTATAAAATTACTAGCTATGCCTTGGAATTTTGAGTAATTTTTAATTTTTCAGGTTGAAGAATTGCGGTCCATTGACAACTTGTATGTGATAATGAAAATGGTTTCCAACCTTGACTTCACTGATCATATTGTAAGTATATTGCATATTATGATTTGTAATGGATGTATGCGTGGAAAGAAATTTCATTTAGTAGGGCACAGTTCGAAAAGTGACGTGGATAGGCAACATTCCACTTAGTGGCGAGTCAGCACTTCAGGTTTTGCTAAAAAAAATCTCGCGATTTAGACATTACATAACATTGGCTTACCTCATAACTAGTGCTGGAACTGTTGAACATTCTATGTGAAACATATTCACATCTGTGTTAGTAGAATTGAATCTCAAACATCTGCTTCATTTCATTCAATTTGTCTTTTAAAGCTTTATTTTTATTAATTTCTAACTTCTCGAATGCACCTGCCGCCTGTTGAGCTAACTTCTGTCAAGTTTTCCGTCAATTAGAACATGATTTATGATTGTTGTTGAAGGCAAAACTATTTTTTGTAAGATTTATTCATAATGCATATTGCAAATAAAGATTCCCTGTTCTAGTGTGAACTAGGGTGATTATTATTATTATTTTTTTTTTTGCGAAATTATAAAACACATACGTTAAAAAAAAGTTAGCACATGAAATTTCAGTGATATAAATTAATTTCTTCTTACAGCACATTTACTTCAAATTAAAAAAAAAAATGAATAAATAAATAAAATTGATATGATGTGATATATGAAATGATATCATATATTTCAACCAAGATCAAATACGTACATAACTGATTGCTCAGCCTTATAGGCTTTGACGGCAACAATTGTGCTGCCATTTAGCTACTGCTAAATGGCAGTACGTTATGTTATAACTGTCATTTGAATTGCATGGAGCAACTGTACTTCCATCTAGCAGTCGTTCTCAGTCAATGGTGGTGATCCTGGTGGTCGTTCTCTTCCACATGTTACTGATTTTAACATGGGGATGGCCAGTCTGTTATATATGTGATCAGGGATTTCACTCAACATTTCTGTGTTCGGACCAGCAGTTCCATTGTTACACTAATTACAAACTTCTACATTGACATAATTATAGTGACAGAAATGCATGCTCTTGATTATACTTTCCTTTTCCCATCATTTTCACTTATCACTTTATATCACTAAATGTCGTACTTCTCCTAACAGCTAAGATTATTATTAGATTCAGATTCTACTTCACTCCGTCATTTCTCTTTAATTAACGAAATACTTCTTTCATCCAAATTCATTAATTTCATTTTGATCTTATTTAAATGTAGAAGACATATGCCCATGTGGACTTGTTGCAGGTAATACTGAATATTATTATTAGAATATTATTAATATTTACTAGAGATAACATAACACTTAACATTCACTGACTTAACTTAATTTAAGAATTTAAGAACTTTAATTTTAGGGTCCACACTATTTATGAAAATGATTCCGTAAAGTTGAGAAAGTGTATCTGTTCAACTTCGTCTTTTCACTGTATAGATATCTCTGCTATCTTTTTACTCCAGTGATATGTCATTTCATCAGATTATATTCTGTTTTCTCTTCACTATTAACCCCTCTTTTCACTCTGCTTACTCAGTTAACATTCTCTATACTTCCCCTTCTTTTCTCCACCCCTCCTCTTTCCCCACTATCTTCATTCTTCTTCTGCTGCTGACTTCCATCTTTAAGGTCTCCATTGCTGATGTTGTGGGAGAGACTGCTAGCTCCACCGCTTTTCAACTTCCCCTCACTTCTGACGTGACCTTGAGGTGACGTCATTACCGATCTCATCCAGGTATCTATTTCGCTCTTCTCCGCTTTGCTCCTGTTGACGCTGACGGCTGAGAGGTCGTTCTTAAATCTGCTGCCTGCATGGAATTTGTTGACTTTGCTGATTTCTGCAGAAATCCTTCCTTTGCATTCACATGTATCCTTGCCTTCTTGCCTTGCTGATGCCTGAGAGGTCGTTCTTAAATCTGCTGCCTGCATGGAATTTGTTGACTTTGCTGATTTCTGCAGAAATCCTTCCTTTGCATTCACATGTATCCTTGCCTTCTTGCCTTGCTGATGCCTGAGAGGTCGTTCTTAAATCTGCTGCCTGCATGGAATTTGTTGACTTTGCTGATTTCTGCAGAAATCCTTCCTTTGCATTCACATGTATCCTTGCCTTCTTGCCTTGCTGATGCCTGAGAGGTCGTTCTTAAATCTGCTGCCTGCATGGAATTTGTTGACTTCGCTGATTTCTGCAGAAATCCTTCCTTTGCATTCACATGTATCCTTGCCTTCTTGCCTTGCTGATGCCTGAGAGGTCGTTCTTAAGTCTGCTGCCTGCATGGAATTTGTTGACTTTGCTGATTTATGCAGAAATTCCTTCCTTTGCATTCACATGTATCCTTGCCTTCTTGCCTTGCTGATGCCTGAGAGGTCGTTCTTAAATTTGCTGCCTGTATGGAATTTGTTGACTTTGCTGATTTCTGCAGAAATCCTTCCTTTGCATTCACATGTATCCTTGCCTTCTTGCCTTGCTGATGCCTGAGAGGTCGTTCTTAAATCTGCTGCCTGCATGGAATTTGTTGACTTTGCTGATTTCTGCAGAATTCCTTCCTTTGCATTCACATGTATCCTTGCCTTCTTGCCTTGCTGATGCCTGAGAGGTCTTTCTTAAGTCTGCTGCCTGCATGGAATTTGTTGACTTTGCTGATTTCTGCAGAATTCCTTCCTTTGCATTCACATGTATCCTTGCCTTGCTGATGCCTGAGAGGTCGTTCTTAAGTCTGCTGCCTGCATGGAATTTGTTGACGTTGCTGATTTCTGCAGAAATTCCTTCCTTTGCATTCACATGTATCCTTGCCTTCTTGCCTTGCTGATGCCTGAGAGGTCTTTCTTAAGTCTGCTGCCTGCATGGAATTTGTTGACTTTGCTGATTTCTGCAGAATTCCTTCCTTTGCATTCACATGTATCCTTGCCTTCTTGCCTTGCTGATGCCTGAGAGGTCATTCTTAAGTCTGCTGCCTGCATGGAATTTGTTGACGTTGCTGATTTCTGCAGAAATTCCTTCCTTTGCATTCACATGTATCCTTGCCTTCTTGCCTTGCTGATGGCTGAGAGGTCGTTCTTAAATCTGCTGCCTGCATGGAATTTGTTGACTTTGCTGATTTCTGCAGAAATCCTTCCTTTGCATTCACATGTATCCTTGCCTTCTTGCCTTGCTGATGCCTGAGAGGTCGTTCTTAAATCTGCTGCCTGCATGGAATTTGTTGACTTCGCTGATTTCTGCAGAAATTCCTTCCTTTGCATTCACATGTATTCTTGCCTTCTTGCCTTGCTGATGCCTGAGAGGTCGTTCTTAAATCTGCTGCCTGCATGGAATTTGTTGACTTTGCTGATTTCTGCAGAATTCCTTCCTTTGCATTCACATGTATCCTTGCCTTCTTGCCTTGCTGATGCCTGAGAGGTCGTTCTTAAGTCTGCTGCCTGCAACTTCACCCTTTCTTTTCATTGAGTTTTTATTTACAATACCTCTTACTTTCTCCTTTATCTCTGCTCTTTTGTTTTCATTTATATTCTCACCATTTTCCAATTCATTCATGCTTTCCAGACAAAATTCGGCATCGAATACGTCATGATTGATTTTTAATTTATCCTTAACTAATCATGCATAATGTCCATTATTCCTAGCTGCTCTCAGAAAGGGCACTAACACCTGTATTCAAAATCTTCCTCGTTACTAATATTATGTTTTGTATCATACTGGTTGAGTGGAAGACAATGCCGAATGGCCTTAATTCTGCCAGTTAAAATAAACCATTGTTATTATTGTTAATATTAAAATCTTTTGATACTTTCTTACTGCCCGTAATCTTCTCCTTAATCATAAAGTTTGCCAGTCTAACCAAAATAGGCCTATTATTATCCTTCCCTAACCTATACACTTCCTTCACTTGTCCATTTCCATTGTCAATTCCTAATTACTCCCAGCACACATTCACTAATACTTTGTACGTATCCTAAGAGTGTTCTTTTTCCTCTTCTATTCCAAAAAAAAAAAAAAAGTTTAAATTTTTCTTCCTTTTCTCTTCTAAGTATTTGACCTTCCTTTTTAACATATTGTTCTGGTTTTGTAGATCTCCTAATTTTTTTTTATGAATTTTGTCGATGCTCTCCTTCACCTCACTGTTCAGTTGAAAACAACTTGTGTATACTGCTGCACTTCGCTATGTCAGCAGGCTTATGGTCACTCACCTCTTACTTGTCTCGTTGCTCATTGAGGACTGAATAAATAAAAATAATAATTAGGAGTAAACTGTAATTTTATTCTGAACAGTAACTTTGAGCTTATTTTTTATGTCGATTGTACGAAAATATCAGTAAGCAGTAAGAACATGTGAGAGGTTCATTGGGAATGTACCATTATGTCTTGGGCGTGTGGAAAGGAGAGGAACACACTTTCTCTGCTGGAAACTGGAATTGAAGAGTGTTATCCCAAAATGCGTTATGTCCATTTTTATGAAAGGACTGGGTTAGTTTCTTTATCCGCTGGTCTACGGACTGAATGAGTTTTCAAGTGACGTGCACAATAACACAAACTTCTGTTTTGAGAGAAAACAAGCTTAAAATATAATGATAGAAATATCAAACTTATCATGAAAATGGCCAAATGGACTGAGGGAGTTTTGGGATCACACTGTTCAATTTACTTTGGTTTGAGAGAACAGCATTGCTGTTGCAATTGTGTTTTCATTAATATTAATTGTCAATTGTGTCTAAATCTACGATCCAAACCAGGGAGAAATGTATGAATCAAAAGTATATAATTTCTATTTTATGCATATTTCATTGCTAATTTCCATCCAAAGATCATTAAGAATGATGAATATTACTCATGGCTCCTATCTTTCTTCAAATGGTGTTTATGTGCCATTGTTAATTTTCATAAGTTAACAATGATGCACATTGGGGACAATATAAAAAATTATTTTCCTACACAATCCATGCTATATTCACGCTGTTTTGAAATGATTAATCAAAGATGCTTTGCTTATTGTTTATTACACGTACATTTGTATGTAATTTCTATTCTATATTTTTTTCTATCCCATGATCATTAAGAATGGTGAATATTATTCATGCTTGTTTCTGTATTTCTTAAAATAATGTTATGTGGCATGTTAGTTTTTACATGTCTTTATTTACATAAAAATGATATGCCAAAATTAAAAAATAGTAATATTTCGTACTCATTCCACATCCTATGTTCACATTTGTTTTTCAATGATTTACTGAAGAATGTACCAGTATTTAAAAGACTAATTTAGAAACATGTTACATAAATCATCCCTGTACCAAAAGAGAATGCTCCCCTGGACAAAATTATCGTATATTGCAGTGGTCGTCAGCACTCACTGAACTGGGTTAACGGGTAAGAAATTTATCCGAATATGCACTGCCATGCAGAAGGGAGAGGGAGAAAGCATACCCGCCAGCAGCCTGGATGCATGCTAGTACATCTCTTATCCGCGGGTAAGAGACGCTAGCCTGAGGGTGCGCTGTGCTGATTACCGCTGATATATTGGATACAATATCAATTTAAGAAGCATATTAAAGGAATTATCCTTGCACTAAAATGTAGCCTGTGGTACATGGACAAAAATGATCATATTTTAGTAACATTATTTAAATATGGTTGCATGTTAAACGAATTATCCTTGAACCAAAAATGAAGTTCTCTGCACAAAATGATCGTAGTTTACTTATTTCATTACTTCATAAATATACTCTCAAAATTGTAGTACGCCATTCCAGAGACACTATGTCATGACTGCGAAAGCTGTTTAAACCCACTAAAAATATCTTGTTTATCTTATATATACAGGGTGTTTCCGAGGTGGTGTTACAAGCTTTCAGGGATGATGGCGAAGGGCACATGTATCAATTTGAGATCAGGAACCTTGGTCCGGAAATGACTGAGTCGAAAGTTATAAGCAAAAATAGTTGTGTGGAAATGGAATTGTAATTTGGCACCACGTGGCCTCCTTCCCTTAACTTTTGGAACAGTTGTGGAAAAATGGTATGGGCCGGATGTCTCCTACGTGGGAACTTTGCCCTATACATTCTGTGAGCTTGTCTACTGTTCCCATTGGCTCATCCGTATTCGAAAATCAGGTCTGCTTATTCCACTCTCGTGTACTCCATTTCACTAGGACTGATCGACTGGACACTGCAACTTGTACACATACACTGCTGTCTACAGACGTGCTTATCAGGACCGACCATGTCTGTTACACATTACGCTATCTGCATTGCTTTAGTGTAGTTTCCTGTCCCCATCCCTCAGACAGCACACTTAATGGAATACTGTAAGTAGATGATGTAAACAACGTCAAATGAATACAGTATGTGTAAGATGTACAGATAAATAAGGTGTACAGGGGAATAAAATTATTTCATTTCTGCAGAACTATTTTTGCTTGTAACTTTCGACTCGGTCATTTCCGGACCAGTGTTCCTTATCTCAAATTGATACATGTGCCCTTCACCATCATCCCTGACAGTTTGTAACACCACCTCGGAAACATCCTGTATGTATGTATATATATATATATATATATATATATATATATATATATATATATATATATATATATATATATATATATATATATGAGGTTAGATTTAGGTGTGTAGCTTTATATGAAAGGTTAGGTTAGCTGTATAGCATTATATAAAATGTTAAGTTAGATTAGGTGTGTAGCATTATGTGAAAGATTAAGTTAGATCAGGTGTGTAGTATTATATGGGGTTAGGTTAGATTAGATTTAGGTGTGTAGCATTATATGAAAGGTTAGGTTAGATTAGGTGTGTAGCATTTTATGAAAGGTTAGGTTAGATTAGATATGTGGTATTAGGGGAAGGGAGGGTATTGGCGCTCACTTAAGGAAAACTATTATTTATTTTCAAACCAATGGTCAATCTTAATATTTTATTCACCAAATGCAAACATAAACTAGTTTTCTTTACATCTCAAATGGTATTACTTAAGGAAGTATTATATTTAGGGAACTATTAGGAAAATGATGAAAATAAGTAATGAGCGGTATTGCCCGACACTGTAGGGCAATGGCGCTGAACATAGTACCGGTAAATAACAGTCACGCGTGTTTAGCTATAGTGATCGCATTTATAATTATGTGGTCGATCAACCCCACTGCATTCCTTATGTGTCCAGTTTGCACATACAGTACACCGAAACCACACTTCACCATCTTGACCGAATTCTCCACACACAGCGCAAATCTCTTCCACTTCCTGAAGAAGTGTGTTTGGATTAATGTCGTCTAATTCATCGTCATCACACAAATCATCTTCATCCAGTTCATCTTCTGATGTACTTTCGATTAACTTTCTTTTTGGTTTTTTAATTTTCTTTGCCCTGATCTTTGATAAAGGAGCAATAGTTGATTTTGGTTTTTCAGACTTCTTAGCCTTACATTTGTCAGCTCTGCGCTTCTCTAAGACTTCTAGTTTTTTCTTCATCGGTGATGCTGTAAGTATCTCAGAATGCTGTTTGGTATTGCCGGATCTTCTTTTACTGGTGGTTTTTGAGGGGCCTGGAATAGGTGATATTTGGGTGATTCGTACTGATTTTCTACTTTGATTTGTTCCTAATGCAGAAGGATGCGATGGAATTTCTTGAGAGGTCGTTGGCTGTATAGAAGGTATTGTGGGTAAATTCTTGTGACATATTGACTTCACACTGGTTGATACCAGTTGCTGACTTGTTCCTTCAATCTGATTTTCGTTGTCAGTCAATGGAAGAACTGATTCTTCACTTGGTGAACTCAAATTCCTTGCAGTCATAAAATCTTCATCTGAGTAAACATCTGGGTTCAAGGGCCAAATGCCACTTCTTTTGAATCCATTGGTGGCTTTTTCCACCGAAGAAACTCTACCATATGCTTGATTGAAAAGCTTTGCAATGTCGTATGGAGTGATTTTTTGAGCTGCATGTGTCTTCAAGAAAGTTTCGCATTCTTTGTTGAACGCTGATTTTAATGGTCCATAGAAGGTGAGGTCAAGGGGCTGCAATCTGTGGGATGTGTGAGGCGGTATTGAAATGACGTGGATGCCTTTCTCTTTACAAAAGGAATATGAAGGAAGTGATGTGTGACTGCTGTGGTTGTCCATTATAAGGAGAACAGGGTTATCGATGGAAGCACTGGTTTCCTTTGCAAAATGTTGCAGCCAGACTGTGAAAAGTTCAGACGTCATCCACCCATTTTAATGCACTTGTACAGTGCTCCTGCAGGTCCATCACGCTGTAGCTGAGGTGACATTCTTTGGCGCGGGAAGATAAACATCGGGGGAATGTAGTGTCCCGCAGCACTAACTGCACAACAGACCGTAATATTCTTGCCCCTCTCCCAGCTGATAATGGCGCCAACTTGTTTCGTCCCTTTACAAGCAATAATGCGTGAAGGAGTATGGACAGTTGAGATCCCTGTCTCGTCTACATTGTAGATCCTCGTGGCTGGAAAGTTGAATTTTGAAAACAGTGACTCAAGATTCCTATAGAATATTTGAATTTCATCCTTATTAAATGCCAGAATACGGTTAACGCTTGTTGCTTCAGGTTTCCTTAAGCTCAATTTTGGATGCCGTCTTAGGAAACCGTAAAACCAATCTTTTCCAGCTTCCCTTTTGTGTCTGGAAAAGTTGTTTTTAATTTCATTTTTTTCTGCATACTCAAAAACTATCTTTTTGAGTTCGGAAGCTGTAATACCAAAGTATAATCTAGAAATAGTCAAAACATACTCTTCAATTTCATTTTCTTGTTCTTCACTGAAAACACATTTTGCACCTAAAGAAGGGGCATAAGGCTTTCCTGCTTTTACTCTATCCTTTAGTGTGCTGAAAGGGATATTGAATTGCCGAGCTGATTGACGAATTGATGTTCCTGAAGAAACTGCTCTAAAAGCTGCTTCCATGGTCTCCATTGTCCATGCTGCCTTATTTGTACACCTTTCTCTTTTTTTCGGCATCTGTTAATAGTCGAATTACGAAGTTAATTAATTAATAATAGAATAAATAGAGACATCACACGTCGTTAAAATAGAAAGCATAATAATATTTAACATATTGTATGCTTTAAATAACATTTTGTTGCAGTAATGTAAGACTATAGGCCTAAATGGACTGTTTTCTGCAAGGAAATAAATAAAGTCAGTTGGAGGGTAATACCGCTCACTTGAGCGCCACAACCCTCCATAGCCATATTGAAACTCTTAACATGTAGCGACGAAATAAACTTGTTACAGATGTTTATAAATATATCAGTGTGAAGCTGACTTTATCCCCTACATAAACATACTAATTGTTCATAATGTAAAAGAATATTTGTTCACATACCTTCAGTTTGAAATGTGCGTGTTCTTATAACAAAATTCTAATACAGATATTCTCGCTCACAACAACTAAACGTGCCTTCCCACGGAAACCATTCAACTACTATGCACTTAGTATAGTATCCGCAAGATAGCATCACTTCCTGAGCTCTCCAAAATTTAAACCAAGCAGAATTACTAGCATGAGCGCGATTGCCCTCTGAGCGGTACAACCCTCCGTTCCCCTATATGGAGTTAGGTTAGAATAAGTGTGTAGCATTATATGAGACGTTAAGTTAGATTAGTTGTGTAGCATTATATGAAAGGTTAGGTTAGATTAGGTGTGTAGCATTATATGAAAGGTTAGGTTAGATTAGATATGTGGTATTATATGGAATTAGGTTAGAATAAGTGTGTAGCATTATATGAGACGTTAAGTTAGATTAGTTGTGTAGCATTATATGAAAGGTTAGGTTAGATTAGATTAAGTGTGTAGCATTATAGGAAAGGCTAGGTTAGATTAGGTATGTAGTATTATATGGGGTGTGGTTAGGTTAGATTTAGGTGTGTAGCATTATATGAAAGGTTAGATTAAATTAGGTGTGTAGCATAATATGAAAGGTTAGATTAGGTGTGTGGTATTCTCAAAGGTTAGGTTAGATTAGGTGTATTGTATGCGGAACCCAGGTGTGTTACCAAACAGTATTTTAATTAAGCTTAATAACTTCGTCTAGTTATCTGATTTTATCAGCTTGCTGGAATATTTTTTGTTTATCTCGAGACTTTTGAGACACAGAGTTTAACAGGAATGAGCTTGCTTGAAAGATTTCTCTTGGTTTGCAAATCTTTTGTACGTGTCTGATACTTTTAATTTCTTAAATTCTAATTTTCAGGGTCCAACTTTAATTGTATTCACAGTTCAAGACAGAGCAACGATATATATAAAAATTATGTTCTCACTGAGTTTTCAATCGAGAATTCGATTTGTTTCCCACTTTTAGTGACTTCCTAGCAACACATTATGATGAACTCTCATCTGATGTTTTTGGAAGCATAAAAAATCATCTTCACTGACAATAAAATAAAGAGAATATTATTCTTTCTGCAATGGAAATACTAGTTGTATGAAAAATCTCTACTTGGTGACAAATAATACCTAAAGTTTGCCTGTTGTAAGAGAAAAGTTATTAGAGTTATATTCTTACACGGTCTACACCTGTGGAGTAACAGTTAGTGTGTCTGGCCGTGAAACCAGGTGGCCCGGGCTCGATTCCTGGTTGGGGCAATTTACCTGGTTGAGATTTTTTCCGAGGTTTCTCCTCAACCCAGGATGAGCAAATGCTGGGTAACTTTCGGTGTTTGACCTCGGATTCATTCAACCGACATTATCACCTTCATCTCATTCAGATGCTAAATAACCTAAGTTGTTGATAAGGCATCGTAATTTAATTTAATTTCTTCCTGTAACCACTACAGGTTGCCGTCGACAAAGAGTACCATGATACAATAGAGTAAAAGCCTTGAGGCTTAGCGATAAATTTTGTTAGAGTGAAAAAGAAAGAATTTGAATTATATTGAAACACATGATGTTAAACGAAGTAACGTCAAGGAGATGCGAATTAGTCATGGTCCATATGTATGATGCCTGAAAATAGCTATTGAGCCTTTGAGTGCTGCAATTGTTAGATCTCTTAAAATACTTTTATGCAGGCCAAAAGATTTACAGAAGTCGACTAGGAACCGGGGTATGGTCCCACGGGCTCCTATCATTAGTCCCGTAATGACGATGGATTCCAGATGGTATTTGTCCTTATAAAAACTGATGGAAGGTTCATATATATTCCTTTTTTCCTCGTGTACTTCTTCTGGCTGGTGTTCGTGCGATTCGAATCTCACAGTAGGGTCTATGATGTAACCTTCAAGAGAGGGAGGTTTAAATGCAATTATGTCAATTCTTCGATTACTGCCCTCACTGGATATGCTGTGTACTTCTTCATATACTGAATAACCTTTGTTCCTTAAGGCAGTTGCTATTATAGATCTTACTGTATGATGCCGCGTATTTCGTAGAAGTTCACTGTGTGGACAGGCCCCCAGGACATGGGCAAGGGTTTCAACCTCCCTGTCGCAACGTCGACAGAGGTTACTGCCTGAAGACCTGCCAGGTACACTACGCACAGCTGACACGTTCGCATTCATCTTGATTGCTTCCCTCCACTCACTACAGGAAAGACCCTTGTGATTCCAGATCCACTTATTGGCCGGGTATATTGTTGGTATAAGAGCACGCCTTTGCCTTTGTTTTTTCTGGCTCCAGTTCTCAAACGCTTTTTCTCTTAATACTTGCCGTACCTTTTGCGTATCTACAGTGCCGTACTTGTCCAAAATATTTGCTGATTCGGTGATATTGAGTGCTGTGAGACTGGATGTAATTTCTTGGGATAATTTCCTTGTAGCATGTAGGAAGGAATTATTGGATTTAAGCAATATCTTACCTACTAAAAAAATCTTATTCCACCTTAGCAATCGTGCTTTCCACAATGCCCCTGTTGCAATCTCGATTGAGTGCATCACCCATACATACCAATTTTTCCTGAATTGAAATACAACATTTGGTGCCATTTGCATCAGCATACTGAGCATACTTGGTGGAAGCAATATGATTGGAGCGGTCACTCTAGAAGACAGTTATCTCTAAGTGAACAACAACAAAGATTAATGAAGAAGAAGCTGCAGTAATACTTGTATGAGAGTAGCTATATTTTCTGTTCTGGTTTTCTTGAGGAATAAACATAGAAGTAAACTTAACGTTGAAGTAAACTTATGACTTAGATTATTTACAGTTGAGTCATACTTAGCAAAGCAATATCAACCTTATGGCAAGTCTAAAAAACAGGTTTCATCTGGATGGGTCTTATATTTAAATCTTCCGTAATGCTGTTTTTGTTGATGACCATTCCGTAGAGACGTATTTAAATTTAAAAAATATTGCTTAATAAGGAGGAAATGTTTAGGGAGATGTATATTTGTATTAATATAATTATAAAACTTAGCAAAAGCAGTAAGCTAAGTGAAAGTTGTTTAATAAGGGGAATATTTTCAGGAAAATTTTCATCACTACCTTAGGTACCGTGCATAATTTGCAAGTACACTGATGTGTTTCACGATGGTGTAGTAAAGTACTATAAATCATAGTTTCACTCCACAAACTCTCCTGAATGACAATGTTTAAGAATTGAAAAGTGGGGAAGATAGCTGTCCATAAGACTTTCAGTAATTCCAATGAGCGATTTGTAGTGTACAGAAAAGGTTCTGCTGCTTGATTGGAGATGTGCTGTTGTGCATTCAGTCTGAATATGGTTGCTGCTTAATGTCGTTTCCATGTCTCTGCTATATTTTTCCAGAGTTCGTTTCCTGCTAATGTTATTGTTTAAAGAGATCATCAGTTTTGATTTTTCTGTAAGTATTGTTTCTTTGTGTTGTGTTGTCAGATGGCTCCTATTCATTTCCAGTAAGATATACATGAAATGGTATCCACTTGAAGTTTATTACCTTATCCAGATTTGTTAATTTCTTGATTATTCTTGTAATTATGATGGCATTTTTTTTTTTTTTTTAACTTTTATGATGTTATGCTTAGAAGTGCAGTTTTGGAAACTACCATTAGTACAGTTTTTTAGAAGATATTTTTTCTTAAAGCTAAAATTTTAATTCATATTGATTGGCTTCTATCTCATTATTAAAATGAGTGGTATTTTGACCTACTGGGGTGTAGTGTGGAAATTTTTCAGTCTACTCCTGGTCTTGCTTCATCCTTCTGATGTTAGTTTGAAATATGTAACCATTGTGGTTCTGAATATCTGATATTGCATTGTTCGTAATGTAATCAGGTTTTAGTATTTTTCAGAGTTTCTTGTTTTCTTTAATTTTCTCTTAGATGTATGTAATTGTGCATTGCATTCCATTCCATACATTCTAGCAGATTTGTTGGTTTGTGTTAAAGTTGCACAGGAATTGTTCTAGATGCTGTACTACTTTCTGTTTGGGAAAGATTGTGTGTTCATATGTTGAGGTATGTTGCTTTCTGATCTTTCATTTAATGCTTGTAATTATAAATGTGCGTGGCCTAATCTTTATTTCTTCAGTTATAGGTAGATTGTGTGTGTACAGCTTGATATACCAGCACTGTTTGTGATGTCATTTTTACTGCTCTGGTTATTAGTCATAATAGAATTCTGTGATCTTTCTGGTTTTTTGTTGTAATTAGTGCTTTGCTGTCAAAAGTATTGACGGTTATTTTACGTACTTCCCAATCTTGTTTCTCCATTATAATGCTGTCATGTAAACAGTAATGTCATTGAACTAAGTTTCTGTCAATTTTTTTCAGGATCAAGACATGAGCATATTAAAAAGTCAAGTGGAAAAATACGATGTAACTAAAGCTCTTGTGATATGGAGGGAAAGAAGGAAATTCAGGGGAGTCCTTTATCCAACAGAAGAGGGTTATAGAATAGCTAAGGACACAGAAAGTGAAATGAAAAAATTGGCAAGAACAATGGCTGAATCTCATATTAAAAGTAAAAAGTGTGAAGCTGTTGAGACTGACGAAAATGAATTACATTTATTATCAGTGAATAGCCAGTATGAAAGAACTTCATTTAATGCTGCCGAACATGAAGCATATCGCAAAATAGATTCGAGACTTCCTGAAAACAAGGTGTTGAAATATCGGGTGACCTGCATTCGAAATGGATCGCATAGTTTTGGCTCTCAGGATGCGGCTTATCATATTGGTGGAACTCTTCAAGATATGTTTCACTGGATTGTTGACCTCGCACTGTATGACCTTGAAGTTGTGGTTAACATAAGAGAAGGTAACTACCATTTTCACAGCGTATTCTATATTTGTGTGTCAGCCAGTGCCACACAGTCATGTTACTTACAAATGGCTTTTAAGGAACCCGGAGGTTCATTGCCGCTCTCACATAAGCCTGCCATCGGTCCCTATCCTGTGCAAGTTTAACCCAGTCTCTGTCATCGTATCCCATCTGCCTCAAATCCATTTTAATATTATCCTCCCATCTACGTCTCAGCCTCCCCAAAGGTCTTTTTCCCTCCAGCCACACAGCCATGTAGACAGTAATAAAGGCTCATTCATTCTTGATTCGCACACTGTGACACTTGTACACTAATGGTATTTAAAACTTATGAAACCTAATATGGTACTGGTACTTTACCTCAGTGAATAGTTTCAGCATGATTTGTCTCCATTTTCAAACTTCTAATGAGTTTTTGCACATTATTCCAGTTTCTTCTTGCTCGGTATCATGGAGTGTATCTGAACAGACACACATCCTGAATAATGGTAATATGTATACAGACGTCATACATTGGCACAGATATGTAGCTGATGTTCTAATACTATACAAAGGAAGTAAAAGACAAATTGAAAACCAACACAAACAAAATACACTCAAAACTACACTACACATTCCAAAATGAGAACAACAAAAGTCATAAATTTCTTCACTATCACAATAACAACTATAGATAATAAACATAAGTTCAAAATATATAGGGAACCTACAACCACATTGACACACATACATACACCTCCAATCACCAAACACAACAGAAATTTGCAGGATTCAAATCCATGATAGATAAAATAATCAACATACCAATAAACCAACAGGACTATAACGAAGAAGTATATGGATGTAACCCCAACATACTTAAAAACAAATGGCTTTTAGAGAACCCAGAGATTGTCGCCCTCACATAAGATTGCCATTGGTCCCTGCCATCATATCCCACCTCCCACAAATTCATTTTAATATTATCCTCCCATCTACATTTCGGCTAACCAAAGATCTTTTCCCTCAGGTCTTCCAACTAACACTCTATACGCATTTCTGGATTTACCCGTACATGCTACATGCATTGCCCATCTCAAACATCTGGATCTGGATCTTGAAAGGAAGTTTACTCTTCATTACTTTCTGTGCAGAAGTCTTATAATCATAATGTCCCATTCTTTTCCCATGTGATCTTAGAAGGTACCTGCTAGCATCAGGGACTGTCGAAATAAAATTCAATTCAAACGCAAACTTACTAGGCACTTGGTCAGTAATTGAGACTCGTTCAGACATGGTTTCTTGTAAATAGTTCTTTTAATCTACCACAAAATATCTCAATATCCGGTAATTTCATCACTATAGAATTTTGTTATTGTAGGTTTAATTTGTAATTTAGTAAATACAAAAATATTCTTTGTTCTTAACTTCTATGATAAAATGTCTAGCTTTCATTAATCAGGTATTCTTGTCGTACTTTAATTTTTATTGTAATTGTAATTGTAAATTTAATATTAATTGTAATCTTATTGTTCATGTTATAGTTGTAATCCCCTGGTAGAGGGGCAGAGAAGGCCTGACGGCCTTATCTCTACCAGGTTAAATAAATAAATCTAATCTAAAAAAAAAAAAAAAGAAGAAAGGAAGAATAGTTTCCTCCTTTCTGAACACCTTTTCGACCTTACCGAACATACTATCCGCTGGCATGTAGCTGTGTCCACTGGTGGGGTAGAAATATGATATCCTCTTAAATACTTCACTTTCCATAAGAAAACCCATCAAACTATTGATTAGTACAGATTTTTTTTTTTTTTTTTTTTTTTTTTTGCAAGCGTTTGAAAATAGACTAATGTATTTAGGCTTCTTTCCCATTGCATTCATCTTATCTTCTAGCTCCCTCAAGAAATTTACCATGGTACTTGCTACTTCATTGACTCCATGAGACGATTCTGTCTAGAGCTAACAATAAAAATGAATGGGTATATCATTTGGATGTTGAACTTTGTGACGTTAAATTATTGTCAAATTATAGAACCAGACTTGTTGAGCATACAATATCTCAGAAACAGATGCTGGTTCTGCTGCATGTCGAGACAAATGTTTACAGTTCTAGTATCGTGATTTCTTGATTCATTTTGTGCAACCTGTACATAGTTCGATGTTGGATGGATGGATGAGCGGATGGACTGACAGATGGATGAATGAGTGTATAAATGAAATATTCACCTGTAATACTCTAGAACTTCCAGCACACATTGGAACTAGTGTACCATCTTGCTTTCTTAATTGATATTTTATAGAAATGGTATTTGGCTTTTTGGTGTCATCCCGATCTACAACTATGTGCTGTGGATATACAATGTGCATGAATTTGAGAAGTTTATCTTGATCTGTCTTACATGTACCATGTAGCATAAAACAGAATCCTGTAAAAATACTTTATGTATTTTAATATTATGCTGTACATTAAATACTATAAACATATTCGTCATTCATAAAAAGTTAAAACAAAGGCTATAAAACTTTGTAAGAATTAACAAAAATACCACAATAAATAACTTACGAGCATTAAAATAAATTTGCTTGTCATATCGTCAAGGCAGATTTCAGAGACAAATTTTTTCCCTGATTTGGGAGCCTCATGATGACTGCTATGTCTGGTTTAAATATTGAATAACTACTATTACTTTTTCTTTTCATATGGCTACTATTATCATTTTTCACGAGAAACAATGCTAACAGTCAGTGTAAACTCGATTATCATCTGTCATATTCCACAGCTCATAGAAAGAAAGTTACTCTATACTTCGCATCCTTCTGACTATCAATATAGCCAACTATGTAATATTTTAAATTATTATTTAAATGCATCGGTATCAAGAAACGGTATTCTGAGTCCAAGTTTTCTCTGATTTATATTCTGTGAACTAAATAATGGAATGTACTAGATACAACATCAGTTTAACAAAACTCTACAAATGCATGCTTATGTTCAATTTCGCTGAATTTTCGTTAACAATTTAATTTACAGAGGTTTGATACAACTAGCACTAGAAATGGATAGCTCGCTTCTGGATTGTCATCTATCTAATTGTAGGTTGTTCCCAGCTGGCATAATCACAAACTCTGGTGATGTCAATAGCTCAGATGATGATGATTTTGTGTTTCTCTGCTGTGCTGTATCCTCTTTCAATGTGACGTAAATTCTGCTGGTTCAACATGTCTTCTCTCGGGTTGTGGTCATATCCGCTTGCTTCTCCTGGCTCAGATTGAGCTGAGTCATCTCTGTTTCTTGCAGAGCATTTGTAGCTGTTTGTCTTCCGTCTGAATTGATGGTAATGTTTCTTCTACAGTAGTCTATATCAAATTTTTTCCAATTCACAATTTATCTCATTTCAAAAATGCTCTGTGCCTTCCTGTTTAGCATCCATTAAATAGTGTCTTTTGTACTTTGTGTGGAGTGTGGCATTGTATGGAGCAAAAACATGGACATCACGATGGAGTGAAGAAAATTGACTAGAATCATTTGAAATGTGGATATGGAGAAGAATGGAGCATGTGAAATGGACAGATAGAATAAGAAATGAAGAAGTGTTTAAAAGATTTATTGAAGAAAGAATGATGCTGAAACTCGGGAAGAAAAAAAGGAATTGGTTTGGTCAATGGCTGATAAGAAACTGCCTACTGAAGGAAGCACTGAAAGAAATGGTGAACGGGAGAAAAGTTCGGAGCAGAAGAAGATATCAGATGATAGATGACATTAAGATATATGGATCGTATGCAGAGACTAAGAGGAAGGCAGAAAATAGGAAAGTTTAAAAAATGGTGAGTTTGCAGTGAAAGAAATGCTCTTGGGCAGAAAACTATGAATGAATGAAAATATCTTTTTAACTCATTTCTTGCGTTCCTCATTTCTCTAGAAAAATAAATTTCAATTCGAATTTTTGTACCTGTTAAATATTTGCATTTTGCGAAAACTTCCATTTTCTTTGCAAAAATGTGAATTTTGCTAGAATTGGTCGTGAACCTCTCCTTTTACCGATTCTGAACACGAAATCAATCCACCAATCTTCATCTTCTGTTCCTAGTCTATTATATAAAATGTCCGTAATAATATTCATGGTTTCAAAATTTCTCTTATTGGCCGAAAATGACTATTACTTTTTCTCTGTTGTTCTAGTATCGCAACTTCTTAAGGCGAGATTTGGTTCCATCAGCAAATTTGTCAATTTCTTCCTTCACTGAATAAGAATATGCTGCCACTCCTTTAATGTCGTTTGTAATCACTTCAAACTTTTCCAAGAAATCAGTGAACATAGTTCGTAGATCATTGATGTCACTGCATCCTGTCGAAATTCCTTTGTTTTGATTTTCCAATTTCACTTGTCTGTCTGTTTTCGTTTCAGGCCCAGGATTAAGTTCCGCATTTCCGATCACTAATAGCACAAATATTATTCTTAGCAACAATTTTTTGGTTTTAGCACCATCACTTTCATTTATTTCTTTGCATCTTAACACTTCTATTTTTCCACCTTTCAATCCTAACACTATACTCTCCTTTGTTGATCATATTTCACAGCACTAACTTCTCTACATGTCCATCTCCTACCAGTGTCAGGACGCAACTCCCAAACATATTTATTAAAGAGAACATAAACTGTACAGTGGAGAAATACCAGTATTGGCCACAATGAACAATTACTTGAAACTCTAATTAGAAACAACAGTAAGATAATGCAGTAAGAATAATAACTGAAGCAATAAAATCGGCTCTTAAAGTGGAAATGGGAACAATAACTAATAATCCACCAATAACAACAGAACTAGACAAGAAAGCTCTAATCTTAGCTGCAAAATTGAAAAATCCATTAAAACCGAACGGTTCCATACAATAAGCATTGAAAAATACTGTAAAATCATACACTGACTTTAAACAATATACAGAAAAAATCATGTAATGGCCCATTAGAAAAAGAATCAACATAGGCCATTAACAAACCTACAATACTAAGAAATATAAAACCACACACATCTACTGCAACTAATTTAGCAAATCAGTGATACACCAGAACTTCAGAAATCAGTAGCATTGCAGATATTTGAAGAGAGGTACCCACAAAACAAATGCCTGAAAGTAACAAGCAACATGCAGGCACAATTGTTCTCTCAATACAATGATAATAACTGTCGATGGAGAAATTATTGCAGTAGAAATAGTCCTAAACAGATACTCTCCATACAAACTAATTCCAAAGTCACAACAATACATGATAAAAGAACACAGATTGAACTCCTAAAACCAAGACTAAAAAAATTTTGCTACAATTGATTCCTCTACATTTAGGTATTTTGGGAAATGAAATGGCATTTATACTTGTCAAAAGAGGAGCGACAATACATAATAAACCCCACATAAATCTACAGCTAACAACTAAAAACACGACAAACATTGGACGAAAAAGTAGCAGGAAAAATTTATGCAAATATTCAACTCTTGACATACATTATGAACATGCCAAGAAAATCTGAAGTTTTTTAATTCCACCTCCTAATAAGCCACTACTGCCTACCTGAACACCTCCATAGATAAAACGTAGAAGATGGAATGAGCCTGGTCAACACCTCCTAACTTGCAAGCAAGTTAAACCTCATCACCATTGGACAGTAACAGCAATAACAATCATTAATTCTTGATTAATTGCACACTTTTTGTAATTACATTTTTTGCCTCAAACTCTTACTTTTCTGAGGTCTTGATTATGTTTACTTCAGTATTGTGTATTGAAAACCTTCTAGAAAAGTTTATAAAATAACCATTAAATCGTATTGGCTTTTGTGAAGTCCACAAGTAAATTCTTATTCCTAATGATTTTTTAATTTCTAGATTATGATACTTAAACATCAGTGGCATTGCCTTTGATATAAGCTACCAGTATCAATATTGTCGCATTGTGGCCTGTTCTGACAAACTATGTTAATGTATAAATGATTCAAGTTGGATCATTTACTATTTACTATTTAATAGTGCAATATAGACCTTAAGTGCCAGGTCGCTAATTTGTCACTTTCGCTAGTTTGCCAGAGGAGGGACGATATATGAATGAAGTTGGAGTGTTACAAATTTCTTCACTATTTTGGTTGCCACTGTTGTGTGTAAATTGATTCTCTGACAATTTTACATCTGACATCCATAACATGTATCATACAGCTAATATTGAATGTAATAATTTTGTTACATTTTATGAATTACCTTGTACCTCAGGTTGATTTATGGTGAAGTGGAAGAGAAGGCCTGATGACCTTAATTTCACCCTAATAAATAATTGTAATTCTAATTTGCTGACTATGCGATCTTGATGTAATGCCTGCTTCTCCATGTGAATCTATCTGTTATGTATAGAGTTGCATTTTATTATTATTTTCTTTTAATGATTTTTTTATTGAAATATTGAACAGTATAATGGTAAGACGGTGTTATTGTATGTTTTGTTAATTGCATGTTTATTTGTGTGAAAAAGTGTGGTTTTAAACAGCTAATAACAGTAAGCGTGTGATTTTACTCACGTATTGTTTCTTTTTATTGTTATTTAGCAACAATGTATTATGGGCTTGCATTGACTGAAGAATCCAAACACCATCGCAACATACATTTCTTTGGCCCAACAACTCTGCGGGCAACAATTTGCTACAACTTACTGCACATTGCACAACCAAAAGCTGGTGATATTGTTGTTGATCCCATGTGTGGGGGTGGATCTATTCCTATCGAGGTAAGGAAGTGATAATCTTTTCTCTGTTTTTATATATGAATACTAGGGTGGACCTTACATATATGGACAAAAAAATATCAGGACCCCCCACCCCAAATTTGTTTATTTTAGTGACAAATTAATTCCCTTAAAATAATGCATTAAAGGGACAACAGCAAGACATGCCACTTATTGCTCTGAACTATCTTTTTTTATTCGTTTTTATCACAGTGGGTGCTGTTCATAGACATTTCGCAGCACGCGCTACGAGCGTACTAAGCTAGCCCCGGCTATCCACTGATTACTAGTACAGAATTCAAATCATATCCTATCGCTAACACTGGTTTATGAATACGAAAAACGCTGATCATCCACTGAAAGCCCGCGCTAAAAATGTCTATGAATACGGCCCTGTATGTTTTAATGACTTTTTTAAGGTCACAAATGTGCATTAAATTTTATGTAATATTTTTTCACACATCAATGATTAGTTTAAGTACACTTTTTTAATATACTTTTATTCTGACATTTTATGAAAGAAACGAAAATAAAATAGTCTTTTATCCTGCATAATTACAGTATTTAATCCTTAACCCTTAAATAGGCGCGCTAGTTTTTGTGACACTGGTAGTCGCGTGGGGGTCCCACAGTACCTCATATTAAAATTGCATTTTATTGAGGTATGTTAATGATATTTTGCAGTTTGTATATAATTATAACTTTGCTTATATATTCAACAATTAGTTTGTTTCAATTTTGATGAAAATAAACAACAACAATGTGTTATCAGTCACCATGGTTTGTTGATGCACATTTTAATCGTTGTTAGTTTTAATATTGCAGGCTCTCACTTAATAGAATATTACAACTACATAAACATATACAGGTATTGTTTAATGCAATTTTCTATAAGGTACAATATGTATCAGCACTACTACATAGAGAAAAGTTTAGAGAAATGTCCTACGGCTTGGTTTATAAACAGTACTTTTGGTCAATTTTAATAAAATTTTAGAACATTCCAGACAAATATAGACATTACTTTTAAAGCAATACAAACTTTACTATGGTCGTAAGTCATTATTACGAACAAAAATATGTACCAGGTTCATCCAGAAAGTAAATTCTAATTGCCGATAAAGGAAACAAAAAACATCAGTAAGGAAGAAATATTTATTGCACTATTTATAGCGATTCACTGGCTACTTCTGAACATAGTCACCACCATTATTGAGACATTTATCGTATTGGTTCTCAGGTGAACCACTATGCTGCCAATGCATGGATTGTCGTTTTGTTTCTGGTGTGGCATATGACACCACGTTTCATCCCCAGCGACTCGTCACTTTTCTCTGCGTGCCGCTGGTGAAATGTCAATGCTGTGGCCAGACGTTTCGTTTTGTGTTCATCTGTTAGCTGCTTTGGCCCCATCTTGCACACACTTTCCGAAAATCAAGCCACCGGGGACGATTTCATGCAGCATCGTCACCTTTCTCTGCGTGCTGCTGGAGAAATGTCAATGCTGTGGCCAGACGTTTCGTTTTGTGTTCATCTGTTAGCTGGTTTGGCCCCATCTTGCACACACTTTCCGAAAATCAAGCCACCGGGGACGATTTCATGCAGCATCGTCACCTTTCTCTGCGTGCTGCTGGAGAAATGTCAATGCTGTGGCCAGACGTTTCGTTTTGTGTTCATCTGTTAGCTGGTTTGGCCCCATCTTGCACACACTTTCCGAAAATCAAGCCACCGGGGACGATTTCATGCAGCATCGTCACCTTTCTCTGCGTGCCGCTGGAGAAATGTCAATGCTGTGGCCAGACGTTTCGTTTTGTGTTCATCTGTTAGCTGCTTTGGCCCCATCTTGCACACACTTTCCGAAAATCAAGCCACCGGGGACGATTTCATGCAGCATCGTCACCTTTCTCTGCGTGCTGCTGGAGAAATGTCAATGCTGTGGCCAGACGTTTCGTTTTGTGTTCATCTGTTAGCTGCTTTGGCCCCATCTTGCACACACTTTCCGAAAATCAAGCCACCGGGGACGATTTCATGCAGCATCGTCACCTTTCTCTGCGTGCCGCTGGAGAAATGTCAATGCTGTGGCCAGACGTTTCGTTTTGTGTTCATCTGTTAGCTGCTTTGGCCCCATCTTGCACACACTTTCCGAAAATCAAGCCACCGGGGACGATTTCATGCAGCATCGTCACCTTTCTCTGCGTGCCGCTGGAGAAATGTCAATGCTGTGGCCAGACGTTTCGTTTTGTGTTCATCTGTTAGCTGCTTTGGCCCCATCTTGCACACACTTTCCGAAAATCAAGCCACCGGGGACGATTTCATGCAGCATCGTCACCTTTCTCTGCTTGCCGCTGGAGAAATGTCAATGCTGTGGCCAGACGTTTCGTTTTATGTTCATCTGTTAGCTGGTTTGGCCCCATCTTGCACACACTTTCCGAAAATCAAGCCACCGGGGACGATTTCATGCAGCATCGTCACCTTTCTCTGCTTGCTGCTGGAGAAATGTCAATGCTGTGGCCAGACGTTTCGTTTTGTGTTCATCTGTTAGCTGCTTTGGCTCCATCTTGCACACACTTTCCGAAAATCAAGCCACCGGGGACGATTTCATGCAGCATCGTCACCTTTCTCTGCGTACCGCTGGAGAAATGTCAATGCTGTGGCCAGACATTTCGTTTTGTGTTCATCTGTAAGCTGCTTTGGCCCCATCTCGCACACACTTTCCGAAAATCAAGCCACCGGGGACGATTTCATGCAGCATCGTCACCTTTCTCTACGTGCCGCTGGAGAAATGTCAATGCTGTGGCCAGACGTTTCGTTTTGTGTTCATGTGTTAGCTGCTTTGGCCCCATCTTGCACACACTTTCCGAAAATCAAGCCACCGGGGACGATTTCATGCAGCATTGAGTGAGACATCTGGGGGAATTGACCAGAGAGTTCCGAAATTGTGAAGAGTCTGTTCTGCCAAACTGCTTGCTGCACACTTTCCATCAGTTCTGGCGTCACCAGGGATGGTCAGCCACTATGTTCGTGCACATTGGTTTGGCCTTCAGTGAATTGCCTGCATAATCGTCTGATCATACTGTCGCTTATAATGTCTGGTCCATGCACGTTGCACAATTGGCAGTGGATCTCTGCTGGAGATTGCTCTGAGCATGCAGAAATCGGATAACTGCAAGAATCTCACAGTTGGTGGGAGACAATATCAGTGCACCATTTTCTCCTGCGCTGTGCAATAACTACTGCCCACACAAGACTGCATTATTTCCTCTCTACTGCTATGCATGTGCATTCCCATCCAACTAGTTATGCCATCTCTTGACGCTTTTGGAACCTACTTTCTGGATGAACCTCGTAATTTGTTTTGGTCATTCAAACTCAGAGTTGGCGCATTTGCATATTTCTGTAATCATGTTCTGATTCACTCGGGTGATCCACTTCGTCATGATCGGATTTTCCATTTTCATCATCACTTGTCTCTACTTAGTCCATAAGCTAATATGTGCTGTTTCTTCTTCAATACTACGCATTTTATTGTTAGCCACTTTACTGCCTTTACCAACAATAATAAACGAATGAACTGTGAAACTCTAGTTGAAAACAAGGAGTGTGTGGTATATAATACTGTTACATTAGTAGTCGCATGGGGGCCTGAGAAACCCCCAATGTCTTTGAGCCAATCTACAATGCAAACTAACAGCCTAATAATAGAGGCAAACACTTTATAATTCCGGAAATTATATTTTATGAAGGTACTGAAGCGCCGTGCAGTGTAGCCAACACAAATAATTATATATAAACATTCATAACCTTGGGGCCTACCAGACCCTCATGCTATTACGTACGGGTTAAATTTCTTCAACAAATGTTTATGCTGATTCGTACCTTTGTGTTAAAATTAAAAAAAAATTACCCACTCTCGCTAATACACGGTCTCGTTTAATACAATATTTTTATGTGGTTTCTTGAAGAGCGTCTTGTCGAGGCTTCACTGTATTACACAAAGTTTAATGCACATTTATGACCTTATCAGCTGCTGTGACACTATTTTTATAGCTCTGGTGCACAGGATTCTCAAGGTAAAATGACGGTTAAATGCGGTGGAAAACCAAAACGATGTGTGCTTTAAACTAATCATTGCTGTGTGAAAAAATATTACATAAAGTTTAATATACATTTATGACCTTATCAGCTGCTGCGACACTATTTTTATAGCTCTGGTCCACAGGGTTCTCAAGGGAAAGAACAGTTAAATACGGTCAAAAACAAAAAAGATGTGTGTTTTAAATTAATCATTGATGTGTGAAAAAAAAGTTACATAAAGTTTAATGCACATTTATGACCTTGTTGGCTGCTTTAACGCCACGTGCTCTGGTGCACAAGGTTTTTAAATGACTTTAAACTTCGATTGAAATTTCCCATAACTAATTCATTGTTTTATTCTCATACAAAAAGTCACATATTTCCGGAACTATCAATGCTACATGCATGATATTTGAATGCACATACTTTAGGCTATTATGAAATATTTCCCTGTAACAGAAATTTTTTACTGTATTGTATTTGAAAAATATCTTCAAACACTTCTAAAATGCATTCTTATATTGTAATCGTTTATGCTATAATCACTTTCAATAACGTGCTTTAGGAGTAAACTGTCAGAGAGCTTTTGAATTTATCTTCAAAAATTGACTGAGATACATCCATTTGAATGAATTACTGTATCCAAATTTTTTTTCCAGAAACTAATCTCATATTTAAGTTCATGCAGTAATGATATTTTTACATGCAAAAAATGAAATGTGTATCAGTTAGGAAAGAAATTTCAAATTATACCATTCTCTCTCTTAATAGTAGCAGCTTGTGAACAGAGTTTTCACACTGTATTTCAAATCTCGCCAGACCAATCGACATCAATGATGCCATGCTACAGCGAAACAGGAAAAAAAACTGCTTTCGGTTCAAGTGCTATTATGGCAGCTGTGAGAGTCATATATGCTACACAAGCAAGATTTTGCAAAATGTTCATACAGTTGTCTCGCTCAAATAAAAGAGAGCATCAGTAATAATAACTAGGGAGCAGATTTTTATGTGCTAAAAATTTAAATATATTTATTTTGAGTGCTAGTAGTTGGCCGAGAATTGCAGTGAACAACAAAGGTCATCTCCAAATTCTTCATCACAGATGCATGCCCATTATCTCTGAACAACGACTTACACTGTGAAAATGATCTTTCCACATCACAGGATGTCAGACGTGCATATTTAAAGAGAGGAATGTCACAAATACAAATACCGTCAATTTCACCTACAGGCACATTCTCCATACTTGAGCAACTTTACACATTTTTTTATATCCACTGTTTTTCCCAAACACATTCTGGAATTTGTTCCTTAGTAATTGTACTTCTGAACCTGGTAGCGAGTCTAGTTTAATTTTCTCGGCACGCACCTCCTTGTTTCAGAAAACAGGTTTTTGGATGTTTCGAGTTTTTTTATGGTGTCACACAAAAAGATTAGACTTGCTAATAGGAAAGCCAAATCGTTTTTTAAATAACCATCTTTCAGTATGTCTTGAAGGATATCGATCGACGAAGCCCGATAACAGGGATTCACAACAAGTTATATGGCCTTACTTGATAGACATTAGCGAGAGGTGAGAGATTTGTTTAAATTAAATAATGTTCATACCCGAGCTCTTATCTGTTGTGTTTCACAAACAACGCGTGGAATGAAATCCTCTTCAGCAGCATTAAACATTCCTAATTATGTGTTGCAAGATCTCTCCTCCTTGTCTATGTTAATTTATTCTCTAATAATAACACTGATACGCTGCCTAGCAGTTCTCAGAACTTGAGGCGATACTATTACAAAAATGGATCACGGATACACCACACAGCGCTTAGAAACACGATGCTACCAAGAATTCTTAAAAAGATAACGTACTTCTGAGTGACATAATTGATTTAGTTTTAAAATGTTTAAAAGTTCCTGTAAAAAATTATTTAAGTAAAAAAACTCCAAGATTTATGTTTTTATAATAAATTTCCTGGAAGTATGTATTTACATAAATTTTTTGTGAAAATAAGTGTTTTTATGTGAAATAAAATTCGGGTTTTAAACTTGAAACTGCATGTTCGGAATTTTTAACTTTGTTAATTGTGTTTTATCACACGCAAAAATAATATTTAATTACATAGAAATCCGCTCCGTAGTAATAACTGGTCTGTTGGCATGTTCGTTCATAAGCCATTAACTATTTTTTTTCACATGGTGCTCATTACAAACAACACAGCAGAAAACACAACAGTGCAAGATGTCATTCATCATATTCATTGATGGTTATTGATCGGCACACTGCTACAGTGCAGGAGCATCAATGACATCATCAATGAATACACACTCAGGGTTGCAGCTGCTACATTTTTGATATTGGTTTGTTGAAACTTTTACAATGGTTTTGAACAGTGTTGTCACACATATGTGCCAATAATACTTTATATTGTTTGCATATATTTCAGTGTTTGACGTGATGAAAACTTACTAAATGTACAACACAGATAGGTATATGTTTGTTTAATTTTCCTTAGTGCCCTGCCAACATTGTTTAAGAGAATATTGTGTTGGTTATGATTGAAATATATTATAATTTTTTCAGCTTTTAATAAATATGTAAATTTTTTAGTACTACAGTATAGAGCTGGGGACGGAGCGAGTAGAACTGTTGAGTTACTCAGTTCTATCGGTTTATGTGCTTGGCAGCGGAGCACTGAAGTTACTCGGTTAACCGTAGCCGTTACTGGTCAGTTCAAACAGAGTTCACATGTTTTACTTAATTCTAGCAGACAACAATGTAGGTACTGCTGTATTTAAATATTTTCCGCTGCAGGACAAATTATTTCCTTATCCCCAAGGCGGGCTGAAAGGCCTCTAGTATTGAAGAGGAGTTCATCCTATTATATGACCTGTCAAGTGGGCCTAATGAACACTGACAGTCTGAACATATTACTGAACATAATAATAATAATAATAATAATAATAATAATAATAATATGCTTGTTGTTTATGCACATGACTTGACTATATTAGGAGAAAATTCACAAAAAATTTGGGAAAACACGGGAATTTTACTTGAAGCAAGTAAAGAGATAGGTGTGAAAGTAAATCCCGAAAAGACAAAATATATGATTGTCTCGTGACCAGAATATTGTACGAAATGGAAATATAAAAGTTGGAAATTTATTCTTTGAAGAGCTGGAAAAATTCAAATATCTTGGAGCAACACTAACAATATAAATGGCACTCGGGAGGAAATTAAATGGAGAATAAATATGGGAAATGCATTTTATTATTCGGTTGAGAAGCTTTTATCATCCAGTCTGCTCTCAGAAAAGCTGAAAGTTAGAATTTATAAAACAATTATATTACCGGTTCTTCTATATGCTTGTGAAACTTGGAGACTCACTTTGAGAGAGGAACAGAGGTTAAGGGTGTTTGAGAATAAGATGCTTAGGAAAATATTTGGGGCTAAAAGGGATGAAGTTACAGGAGAATGGAAAAAGTTACATAATGCAGAACTGCATGCATTTTATTCTTCACCTGACATAATTAGGAACATTAAATCCAGACGTTTGAGATAGGCAGGGCATGTAGCATGTAAGGGCAAATCCAGAAATGCATATAGAGTGTTAGTTGAGAGGCCGGAGGAAATAAGACCTTTGAGGAGGTCGAGACTTAAATGAGAGGATAATATTGAAATGTATTTGAGGGAGGCGGGATATGATTATAGAAACTGGATTAACCTTGCTCAGGATAGGGACCAATGGCAGGTTCATGTGAGGGTGGCAGTGAACCTCCGGGTTCCTTAATAGCCATAAGTATTGTTGTTGTTGTTATTATCATCATCATCATCATCATCATATTAGAGTGTTTGATTAATATTAAAATATGTTAAAAAAGGAAGTGCATTATACTTTTTTTCTATTTGTGTTTATTGGATTTGTGTTACCTCATCGGTCATCATTTGATTTGTATTTATTTCCACAAATTATATTACCTAATTACTTTAATTTATCAGTAATATTACTCTTCACCAAACAGAACATTGTTGTATTGAAGGCTAGTAATGGTATAAAATAAATAAACATTATGTTCTTCAGTTTAAGATTCCACGTTTTATTGATTATTTTATCCACTTTCCGTAATAGTAAATAATTCTGTGTGTTATTTTTAAGTGTTTTTGGCAGTGCTTCATGGAGCCCATTTCTTTCTATCTTCTTTTTTACTTAGCTGCAGCATTGAACGTTTACCTCACATGTTAATTTATTAGCTGTTAGTATTATAAATCATTTTATCAATTTTATTTTGTCTGTCATATAACAACACTGAAAGTTAAATAGGCCTTTCATAGAAAATAACTCCTCAGATATTTGTAATCATGCAAATGAAATTCGCAACCGCCATTTTGCAATGAAGAGAAGCACTTTTTTCTCGTCAATTGGCAAAGCAAAAGCGCTTTACTACAATGCTTTTAAAACATGCTGGGTTTCACTTTCAAAGTACGTTCTAAAATCAACTCAATCTATCTAAATTTTAAATCTGCCGCCACAAATTTGTACTCAATTGTACTCGGTTCAACTGAGTAATGACGTCACAATAACTGCTCCGAACCAAACCGCTCCGTCCCCAGCCCTACTACAGTAGTTAGGACAGAAAAATTATTAATTGACCGACTTGAGCCAAGAGAATTCTTGTGGAACTTGTATAATTCTGCTATCACAATGCAAATGTCAGAAGACTATGTTCAAAATAAATTGCACACTTTTCGGGAACAGTAGAATAAAGAACAGTTCAAAAATGATGTTCCTAGTACTCACAAGAAGTTCTTATAAAATTATTCACTCCCTTCATCGTAGTTCTCAAAGGAGATTGCAACTTTACATTGTTCTATATGCTCCTTTAACGTATTTTATTTTTTTTATTGAATTTCCAAATTTATTGAACCCTATTTTACCCGAAGGTATATTAGGGCTGTAATTAAATCATACATATTATAGCCCTATACAGATACGTACATAAAATATATACATATGACATAAAACACATATATTACATTAAATGTGCATGACATAATAAAAATCATAGTTATATTACTGTATATACAAATACGTAGATATGAGATAAAATGGATATAATACATAGAAATATGTACACAATATATGAAACACAGACATATTACATATTCTTTAACCTAACATCTGTCCCTTTTTATAGTTTAGAGTTTTGCTCTCAGTTTTATAATTAAAACATGAGTAAGTTGTTGCTTGAGTTTCATAATCTAGAAAGTAAAAGTCAACAGATACTGTAGCTTTTAGGTTGATGAATGAATTACTCAATCTTTAAATTCGAAATTACATGTTGGAGAAATATGTGATTTGGCTAAAGCATTTGACTGTGTAGATCGTAATAATTATATTCATAAACAAATACAGTTTTACGATATTAAAGATAAGACATTAGGTTGGTTTAACTCTTACTTATCAAACAGAAAACAAAAAGCTGAAATAAGTTTGTAGTCACAAAGTTACTGAAAATGTAAGAATATTGAACATGGAGTTACCTGGAGATCAATTTTAGCTCCATTATTGTTTCTACTTAATATTGAAAATTTACTCTCAACTGTAAATAATTTAGTCCAGGTAATCTTTCTTGCTGATGATACAAGTGTGATTATTTCAAGTAGACAATACGACCACCTTATAAGTACTCTTAATACACTGTTAATGTTAAAGAATTATTCACTTAATTCAAATAAAATAACACTATGTTGATGAAACCAGTTTAATCAAATTTGCTACACTTAATAGCGCACAGTTTTCCTTTAGTACGGTATTAGATTAAATGTAGTTGGTGTCAAAAACAACTATTAGCGTAAGTTTTCTTGGTTTGTAATTGTATAATCACTTGAATTGGGAAAAACACACCTAACATACTGAACTCTGCCAGCTATTTATTATGATCCTTATCCTTTGTTTGCGATGTTGACACCACTAAATGGCATACTTTACAAATTTTCATTCTGTAATCAAGAATGGGATAATTTTTGGCTAACTCATCTGAAGTAAAGTATACATTCGTTTTACAAACTAAAGCCGTAATAATAATCTCGTGTATAAAAGATCATCCTGTAAAAAGTTTTCCAAAAATTTAGAAAACATGACTTTACATTGTTAGCACATTCTTTTCATGATGATTTTTCATGTTAAAAATCAAGATACTTTTAGTACTAATCACAATATTTATAATTTTAATACAAGACACAAATCAGATATTCGTCTACACTCTGCTAATCTCAGCTGTTACAAAAAAAAAAAAACGAACTCATCATTAATGTATTATAATCTTCAGTGTACTGCCTAATTATATTTAAGCTTTGAACAGCCAAGGGAAAAAAGTTTAGAACAGAATTAACCAAATTTCTCCTTAATCATATTCTGTCCTATTGATGAACTGTTTATGTTTGTAAATTAAATTGATGTACTTCCTGGGTATTAATAATAATAGGTCTATTATATATTTTATATATTTTGGTATACTTCGTCACTTGTTCTCAAAGCTACAATGCTGAATATAATAAATGAAATGAAAATGAAACTGAGACTGAACTCTGTTTTTAAGAAGTGGGGACATCATTAGGAAATCGAGCCAAGATATTTGTTGCATTCACTACATTTAATATTACCACCATGTCATACAATTTCGAAATGAGATTTACTCTTAAATATAATTTTTACTCTGTGCAGGTACACAAATTTTTAATGAAGGTGAAGTACACATTCGCGTATAAATAAGATATTGAAATTAATTTTTAATGGAGCTTCTCTCATTTCAGGGGTCATTGTCCTTCAAGAATTGCTATTATACCTGTGGTGATGTACACGAGAAGGCTGTAAATCGAATTCTATTAAATCTTGAATACCTTCAGTCTCATAGACGAAACTATGTGGATGCATATTGGTGGGATATAACCTGTCTTCCTCTGCAGGATTCATCGGTTGATATTTTTATAACTGACTTGGTTAGTGATGCACATTTCAGTTAATATTCCTCACTGATATGTTGTTCCCTTGAAAGAATGTAATTTGAATTAATATTAACACTTCCTGATTCCGCATGATATAAAATACTACACTAGTTTTAGAAAAGTTGGTTTTTAGCTGGCCAGGAGCAAATCTAACTAAGAGCCCGAATGAGTTTTTCACATATTACCGATTTCTTTCAGACTCGGTCACTTTTCCAATGGTCATTGTGAGTAAACTGCATAGGAATAGGAACACCATTATTGCTGTCATGATATGAATGACTGGCTTCAAAATAAGAGGCCAATTTGGTACTTCTACACATATTCAATTGCTATCTAACATTTACTACTAGCATTAGCTAACTTTTTGTAAATAATCTTTTGCTAGTTCTAGCTAGGAAGTGCTGGGTCATCATGCCTTGAGCGTCACAGCAGACGCGAAATGGCGACAGTCACAGTCTTTGTATTTTAATTATATTAGCTTTCTTCGGTACAATTTAGTTTGTGGTGGTATTATGTTTGTTTTCATTCTGAGTTCTTGAAATTGCCCTAAGAAGAAAGTGAAAGTGAACATGATGATTTTGGAAGTGATTCACGTGGGAAACTTGTATCCATTTTAATACAAAAACTAGGAAAAACAATAACAGGTAAAAGTTCTGAACATGTAAACTGAGATGGAAACTAAAATCGATATAACAGCTACTGGATAAAGAGAGATCATTCAAATACCATAGTAAAAGCAACTTATATTGTACATTTGTTTTATGCAGTGCATAATCCAGTCTTTAATAAAGTTCCAGGTAGGTCACAATGTTTCATTTCCGTAACAATTCAGAAGTGTAAGATTATTTTAATACTCCTTTAAATTATGTCTACGTTTTCGTACTTTTTGTCTTGGGGACGATATAAAATATAGAAAATAAATAGGTTCACTCTATTTTAGGGGCCGTGTGTTTTTACAGCTTCAGACGCACCTGAATTGGCATCAAAATCTTTTCCATCTTCACTGCCAAAAAAAAAAAAAAAACAACAGCAGATGTAACTGAGAATTTGACAACGAGATTGTTGCAAAGACTGCTTATATTGGAAGCCCATGGCTACTCCGTCCTGAACGGACCATCCCAAAGCTGCACTCTAGTCCAGCAGAGGAAGAAGGGCACGGTCTTCCTCCCTTATTATCATAATGTCACGGACCGGATCGGCAAGATATTGAAACGGCACGATGTAGACACGGTTTTCCTGCCGACTAAACAGGTCCGTAACATGCTGAGATCGGTAAAGGACAAGAGAGACAAGTTGGTTACCGCAGGTGTATACAGGATTCCGTGCTCCTGCGGTGCCGTATATATAGGCACTACACAACATAGCATCAAAACTAGATTAACGGTACACCAACGGAACTGCAGATTGGGACAGCTGGATAAGTCTGCAGTGGCGGAACATGTGTTTCAGGATGGGAGGCATGACATACAGTTCCGAGAAACAGACATCCTCAGTAACACGTCCAATTACTTCCCCTGTCTATCCTGGGAAGCAATTGAAATCCATAAACATTCCAACAATTTCAACCGTAAAGAAGAGGGTCTGAAACTTAACAACTGCTGGCATCCTGTCCTGAAACGGACTCGTACTAAACCTGTGCGCAGCGACGGTATGACAGATGGAAACCGAAATCCTGCGAGTGCAGTCCGCCACGACAATGGAACACAACAACAGTCCAAGGCCACCGCAATCCAGCGAGCGCGGACCGCCGCGACAACGGTACGCTACGACCAGCCCAAGGCCACTGGGATCGAGCAGGTGCGGACCTCCACGACAACGCAATGCCACAGCTAGTCCAAGGCCACAGAGATCCGACGGGTGCGGACCGCCGCGACAACGGAACACCAAGGCCAATCCCCGGCTCTATAAATAAGGACAAGCAACCAGTCAGATTATCAGTTGCTACACGTATCCCGAGCAGAAGACTTCAACCGAGGATACCTAACCACTGAAGATGTCTGCTGCAGTAGTAGATGAAACGTCTGGTAACATCTGTACCAATAGACCACGGCATCTTAGCCTGAAAGCTCCGTTTCAACTAGACTCCGGCCGTGAAAGCCTGCATGCTAAGTGTGTACAGCAATTCTTCCTTTGCCAATGTACCAGTTCTCTTTTTTGCTCCTCTTCTACAATTTTGAACAAATCTGAGACAATACGAGAGAACCCATTGTAGTCTGTGTAGCGAACAGGATCTGAGTGTAATATCCTCTTGCTCTGCGATGTCCTTTATGCTGCATAGCAGAGTTCCTTGTTCAGGCATTTCCAACATAGAATTTTCCAGTGATGCCGGTGAACACTAGTTCGAATTAATTAGCCAGCGTGGTGCAGCCACCATAAATCTGAATGTTGTATGATCCTCGAGTCTGCACCCCTTGAAACAAGGTCTGCAGGGTTTTCTGCAGATTTGACGTGACACCACTCCAGAATTTTTTGCTCTTCTCCCGAGTTCTTAAAAACTGCATGATGTGGAAGGTGACAACTTTCCTTGTCTTCCTCCTCTTTCTTTATATCTATTTTTCTCATGTGTCCTAACTGCTCATAGTCTGTCATGAATTTACAGTAGTCATGAAGTAACAATTGCCTTTGGAAACGTCGCTCCATCCGCTGCAAAGATTCTCCTAACTACTGATGATCTGGAGTCGAAGTTGTACCACAAATCTTCCAGTTTGATCTCTTGTTGTTGTTGTTGTTGTTGCTACAAAATGTTTTTCACATTCTTCCTCTTCTGTTGTGACTGTTCTTTCTGGAATATCTTCTAGTTTCCAGAAACGCTGTAGCTGTTGTTCTAAGTTGTCCTTGTTGTAAGTAAGAAGTGATGTTACTGTGATGGTCGAAATAGCTTGTGCTGTTGTTGCTTGAATCCTACTGGACAATATTCACCCTAGTTTTGTGTTCCATTGATAGCGAGTTGTTTACATCCACTCTTGATTCTGGTCGCAATATTTGGAAGAATAGTTCAGCTCTTATCAGTAGATCAGTCTTCCCTGGTTTGTTGAAAGTAGGATCCGCTAGTTTCATTTCAGATGGGACTTGTATTTTACATACACTGAAGGCATATTCCCTGTGATCTTAGAAAGCACTGAGAACTTTATATCAGCTGTGGATGATAGCAATGCGTAGTTGTTAATGGTTTTCCATTTATTCCTGTGTGGGAATTCTTTCCAATGACTTGCGTAATCTTAGCCCCTGTGCTAATCCTTTCGTCATAAAATTACATTGGGAACCACTATCAAGAACACATCTACATTGTTGTAAGTCTCCTTGCGCATTCTTTACCATTACGATGGCTGTCGACAACAATACATGTGACCTTACTTCATTCTTGATGCTGTGACAGGCTTGTTGTGTAGTCATGGATCCCTTTGTATATTGCTACTTGAGAAAGCTTGGCAATTGTACAGCGCTAATAACACCTAGGTTGCGTCGTTATCAGTACTTTACCCGCTTGCTTTCCTCTGTCAAACTTTACTCTGTATTCAGGTATAGGAATCGTGCCCTTTAAGGTTTCTAGTGCCTGAGATTTATGTTCAAGGAAACCCATTTGCATTTTAAGTGTAATGATAAAAGTCTGTCTCCCTCGAAAACTCTTGAGTGATATAAGCATTTTTTTTTTTTTTTTCATATTCACATTCAGCAGTAGATCTCACATAATTTTCATACAAAGGACATTGGTACTGATCAGTGTAATCCACAAACACTAGGAAAATTGGCTTGAAAACTGTCTGGCACTGACATAACATATCAGCTTCTGTATCCGTGCAATCTGTTTCATGTGCGGATGTATGTAACAAGCCTTGCTCTGTCATTATTCGTCTTTGACTGTCTATTGGTTACCTGATCTGAGAAGGGAAGAAGTTAGAATCTTTTCCCGATAGAGGGCTCAACTGTGTTCACTGTAAACCCTCTTTTAAGTCTTTGCTGGGAAAACAAATATTTAATTGAAATGTATCAGTAAACACATCTAAGTAATTTACTAAGACCATTTCTTGATCACTTTTTTATGAAATTAAAAGTAAAAAGTTTTACTTATTTTTATTTATTTCACCATGCATAAAGATTCTGTGGAAGTAACAAAACTATTGATACAATGTAACCGATTTCTTTGTTGTGTAAGTTGATCTCTTTTCGACAATTGTGTGGCCTGATTTACAATTTCAGATGCCCGGAGCTTAATTTTCTTTCTGAGGCCCCTCCTTTTCATATATGATAACTAGGTCTATCTTATTTCATTTAAATTCTGCCATCTGTTTCCTTTCACCATGTATTTATTTCACACAAGTTTGTATTAATTCTCTATTTTGAGGAGAAGGATTAAAAATAAAGAGATTACATGTGGCCACAAGACAGGTCAGAGCTGATTGCATTGGTTGCAGTGCCGGTACTGTCCCTTACTTCGTCTAGTGCAGTAATTCAGTAGTTTGAAAGCAATGTTAATTTTTCCTAAATTTTGGCTTAGGCTTATACAAAAAAAATAATAATAATAATAAAAATACCTTGGCTCTCCACAATTAGTAGCTGTGTTGGATTGTTGTTTCTGTATGCCAACATCTTCATTAGTCTGTGTTAAAACATTCTTAACTTTTTGAAACTGGAGGTCTCCTCTGTGAGTAAAGGAGTTACTGCTAATAACATATGAACGAATACATTATTTGCTCAATGATCAGCATTGTTTTTCCTGTTGTTGAATTTCAGTAGCAGCTTTCCATTTTCTTTTATTGGCTACTAACTCAAATTTACTTGGGAATTCCATTTTTAATTACGGACATTCCTATAAAACAATATAACACTACCACTACACACCGATAATGTCCTATACCAACAAAAATTAGATAAGCTGCAAGGAACACAAGCACTAGGAGCTTGGTTTAACATTCAATACAATGAGAACTGACGATGTTGTTGAGTTTGACTGTTGAATTCATTATTAATTATTTAAACAGACCTACTATTGATGAATTTAAATACTATTATAGTCACAATCATGCCATGGTATGAAAGAAAAATTTCACAACCTCGAGCGGGAATCGAACCTGCACTTCCTGTTCTCCGGTCAGGTGCTCTACCACTGAGCTATCGAGTTCGTCTCACGCCAAAGGCTTGGAATTATCCTTTCATACTGGCGACTCTGTTATAGAGTACTGTCCATAGCGTCTGATCTAGTCAGCACTGCTTATGGCTTGAAAGAAACATTGAATTAATTCATATTGAATTCATTAATATGTCACATCAACGGACGTGTATACGTCACCAAACATCGTAAGATGAAGATTAGACCTGCTATTATAATAATTTGAATAAACTGCACAATTGTACATGGTAATCAACTTTTACAAGTTGAACACATTAAACTCTGCAATTAGCTTATTACTCTAAACATAAAACAGTAAAGTGATTTTTTAAATGTATTTTGTAACAATAATTTATTGCATAATTACTTATTTCCTCAATTCTGATTCTCAGTTGGCAGAGTTGTTGTCTATTTGATTTGCATGTTTCTGGATTTTGAGTCCCTGAGCAGAGACACCATAAATCAGGCCCTGTGGCTTACATTACCTTGCAGTATATTTGTAATGCCGCTCTATGAAATGTATTATATTAAATACATGATTTAAGATACGTACTGTGTACATTTCATTTAATTTTTCTAGAAAGACTGCAAGAAAATCAGGAAAATAATGAGATGTTCACTATTTTCAGCCATTCGGCAAACGCAGTGGCTCTGTGTTTGATAACAGAATGTTGTATAAGAAAGCATTAGTGGAGATGGCACGTGCCACAAGATGTAACACTGGGCGTGCAGTCCTGCTGACACATGACAGAAAAAGTATGACAATGGTAAGCCAAATTTAAATAATAGAGTATAAAAATGTAGATAAGGTCTCTCTAAAAGAACTGTACAAAACATATAGGAGAATTCTCATGATCTCCCATGGAAGGAATAAATATAATGATTTAATTTGATAGTTAATATAGCCTAGAAATTTAGAAATTAACACTGATTTCATTAGACAACATAATTTTGCTCTCAGATGTGAGTCCTACACCACTACTGCTGTTAATTGACCCATTATAAATGTTACATAAGAATTATTTTATTTCAGATATTAAGTGAGTAGAAAATCACGTCCATGCACATCTTTTCTTATGTTCATTAATAAAATCACATCATTCGTGGTAATCAAGTGACTGTGTGTGGTAAAAACTTGTATTTAAATTAATGTTCATTCCATTATGTTTAAATATGTATTAGGCTACATTTTGCATTTGTGGTCATGCTCAGTTTCATTCTTCTCTACTTGTTGATACCGGTAGTTGTCTGTTTCTTTCAAAGAGAATCCGAAACGTACATAAATTAATAATGGTAATGAAAATTGCCATGAAAATTATCCTTCAGTTCTCTTTGCATTGCTTTGTACCTGTGATGTAGTTTGAGAAATGTTGAAATTCGACATACGTGTGTCAGGAAAGTGCCCGAGTTGTCTTTGTTATCTGTAGCTAAATACCTTTACAATAGTTTGAATTTCTTCCTGTTACATTTCTTAGAAATTGAAAATCACGAGAAAAATTAGAAAATAATATATAAATCTGCTGAATCATTAACTACAGTAGCAGTTCATCCATAAAATGCTTTTAAATACTTATGTTTGCCTTTGTAAAATCTTCTTAGCAAATTTTTCATTTGTATGTCATGTTGCAGCAGGCAATGAATGTTGCACTCGATAATATTTTCTTCGCCCTTAGATCAGTGCCAACAAGTTAAATGGACAGTGGTAATAAATATTTATAAAACGTAATATTGTTAATGTTCATTATGAACAATGTCCTTTCACTTTTGTGCAGACTCACTCTTAATTTGTGTAGGCTTGAATATCTAACATCCTCAGTCTTCACTTGTTCCAAAGTCGTCAGAGCATGTAAATTGTTTGATGTGAGAAGTACTGCTACCATATGGTTCTTTGAGTAGCAATTTGGAACTTATATTTTTATTAGATTCTTGTTGCGACTCTATTCAGCACACACGTTCAGTAGGAAGAAAGCAGAACTGTTTATGACTGGGGAATTGTAGATCTGGTAATAGGATTGGGAAGAGGATTGAGTAGATTAGTTATTTTTAAGAAGAAATTTACAATTACATATCAAAAATGTAATTGAGTCACATTGAATGAAATTGCTTTATGATGCCACTACTCAACCCTATAATTTTATTTGTCTATTAAAAGTTGTAAGTGGATACACCTATGTATGTGGTATGTATTTATTTACACTGCAAGTGGGCAAGCACCTGGTGGCAGTGATATACACAATATAAACAATACACAATAAAATGATAAGCAATACACAATAAATTTACAATACACAATACAATTTTATACAACAATACAATAAGAATACAGAATATAATTTAACGCAATAATAATAAAAAATAAATAAAATATCTAATTTTACATTACAACCTATATAATTATGTATAGGCCCTACACAAGTTTCAATAGTCTTTCACTTTACTCTCATCTCACTCACTGTAGTGGCACTATGACGCATTTCACTGACGCTTTAGCACACATTTCACTGACACACTATAACACATTTCACTGACACACTATAACACATTTCACTGACACTATAGAACACATTTCATTGACGCTATAAATTATCACTGATCGGAACTATTCACTGCACTGTAAAACCATAACTTCACTGACTCACCTCGCTTCACTGGTACAACAATTCAAATAAGTCAAATAATTATACCCTTATGCATACTTATAAACAGAACTACATTTAAACTAAGCATTTCTAGTCTAAGGCCCTCTTACACGCTATTTTTAAATAATTTACAATTCAAACCAAGGAAGTAACTCGTCAGGCTAAATAAATGTCACCTTAAAAAATTAAATGTTAAATGTCACCTTAATTTTAATTTGCACTTTATACACAACTTTCTAAATTATTCTTGAATCTCCTTAAGGAAGGACAGCCCTCAAAGACCGCTGCAGGTAGGTCATTCCAATCATTTATAGTTCTATTTAAAAATGAGAATTTACCTACATCCGTTTTCTGTTTCCTACATTTGATTTTAAAATCATGATCGTTCCTACCATAGTACGTTGGCTTTTCTAACCGAGCCGTTATGTCTACCCATGCTTTCTGACCTAGATGTGCTCTATACAATGATGCTATTCCAGTTTTCCTACGTCTGTGTACCAAAGTTTCCCATTTAAGTTCTTTTATCGTATCGTTTCCATCTTCTCTTTTACCTTTAACAAATTTAGCTGCCCTATACTGGATTCTTTCTAAGGAATTTATCTGATATATTCTATAGGGATCCCAACATGTAGTTCCGTATTCCATTAACGGTCGCACTAACGTTAGATATGCTATTTCCCTCGATTTGGGGCTAGCCTTTTTCAAGATTCTCATAATAACGTGAAGTGCCCTCCATGCTTTACCCGTAACATTTTCAACATGCTCTCCCCAAGAAAGTTTGGAGTTTAAATACACTCCTAGCTATTTACAACATTGTACTTGCGGAATTACAACACCACTGAATTCGTAATTAAGAATAGTTTCCTCTCGGGTTTTACAAAATGTTATAGATTTACTTTTAGAACCTTTTATTTTCATCCTATGCATTAACGCTCAGTTATAAATTTTATTCAAGTCTGTTTGAATAGCATCTACATCTGAATTATTTCTAATCTTTCTATAGATAATGCAGTCATCTGCAAATAGCCTCACATTTGATGTAATATTCTGGCATAGGTCATTTACATATATTATAAAGAGTAATGGACCCAGAACGCTGCCCTGTGGCACCCCTGAACTTAGATTTCCAATTTCCGATATTTCATGACCTACTCTAACTCTCTGGGTTCTACCTTTTAAGAATTCTTGGATCCATAGCACCACTCTTTTATCTATTCCTAGCCTACTTAACTTATCTATTAATATGTCATGTGGCACCAAATCAAATGCTTTCGAAAAATCAATCACAACTGCATCGATTCTTCCGCCTCTGTCTACCTCTTCAGCTAGATCCTGAACCAGCGACGTAATTTGACTATCACATGAGAAGCCGTCCCTAAAACCACGCTGGTGGTTGTAAAACCAGTCTTTCACATTTAGAACATGACGAATATAATCCGATATCAAATGCTCCATGACTTTACATACGACTGATGTAAGGCTAATCGGTCTGTAGTTTCCGTCATCTAATTTATTTCCACCTTTATGTATGGGTACCACTATAGCTGATTTCCAGTCACATGGAATAGCTGCATTGTTTATGGAAACATGAAATATACGCATTGAGTATGGAATTATGGCTTCGGAACCTAGTTTAAGAATTTCTGTAGTGATACTATCTGGTCCTCTAGACTTCCGACTTTTTAATTTCGTTATTCTCTCTCTAATCCCTTTGGAAGTTATTTTGAAAGTCGAATTTGGTTCACATTCACGGTCTGTGACACAACCACTCCTATCAGCAGGATTATTATTATTATTATTATTATTATTATTATTATTATTATTATTATTATTATTATTATTATTATTATTGAAAACCGAAATGAAATAGGAATTTAATAAGTCGGCCTTTTCTTTGTCATCAGTTATACTTTCTCCGTTTTGATTTCGTAAAAGCACTACTCCTTCATTTTTTCCTTTTCTCCTGCGTACATAATTATAAAACTGTCTCCAATTGTTACTTTCATCTTCTTTTAAAATGGTTTCTGGAAAATTTTCCTGAGCTATCCTTTTTTCACACTCAAGTTTCTTAATTAATTAGACATATTTTTCCCAATGCTCATGGCTTTGTTTACGTTTACTAAATGCGCGCCTTGTCTTTTTCTTTAAGTAGTGAATATAATTAGTGTAATATTCTGGGTCCAGATTTTTCTTAATTATTTTAGAAGGTACACATTTTACTAATGCCTCGAAAATTATACTCTTAAATTTATGCCATAGATTTTCCATATTTCCTTCAGTCCTTAGAAAGTCATCATGCTTTTGATGTAGAACCGTTTGTAATTCATGGACATCGGTTTTGTTGAAGTTCCAGACAGACACTGGACTTGACCTCGGATTTACTGTGTTTTCCCAGAAGATTTCTAATAAGACGCTATTGTGATCACTTATTTTATGAAGACTTTCAGAGTTGACAAAGAGAGAGACAGGTCTTAGTAGGTAAACATCTAAGAGGGCATTGTCACGCGTCGGACCATTCACTACCTGCGTGAAATCTTTACGCCAGATCAATTCATTAACAAGGATCTGTGCATCTGAATTTGTACCTGAAATCCCGTTCCAGTTAATTTTCGGGAGGTTTAGATCCCCAGCAATTACTACGTTTCGGTCTTCTGATACTGTATTAAGATATTCATTTAGTTTGTGCAAAGTTAAATTGTTTAATTCACTGGGTGGTCTGTAACATGCTATTACATCTAAGGTTTCCAGCCCATTTCTTATCTGAACATTCAATATTTCAACTTCCTCATGTATCCAGAGAAGGTTGCTACTTATTTCTATCTTAGTACAAACGAAAACTCCCCCTCCCTTTTCACTTCTATTCTTTCTGAAGACTCTATAATCCGACCTAAAAATTTCCGAGTCATTTATGTCTTCGCTAAGCCATGATTCCATCCCAATTATTACATCTGGATTATAAACATTGACCAAGTTCCAAAACTGAATAAGTTTATTTCTAATACTTCGGCAATTAACCTTCAGTAGTCTTAATAGGCCTGTCCTTACTTGAACATTCTGAATCCCCATGGCACCTCTTCGTCACTGTTGGTCTCCGCCGCCCGCTGATAGGAAAAGAAAGTGAAATAAATTGACAATGTGTAAGTCACAATTAATCATATATAATGCTTAAAGTTGATAAACGTCATTTTTAGTAATATTCATGTTCCTGAAACACTCTAGTATCTGTTGTCCTCCAATATTCATAAACATAATACTATCATCATAATCATCAAGTGTTCTACTACTGTTTCAGTAGATTTGTTCTGTCTCTTCAGTGATCTCCTTCCAGTTGGTCAGTAAGGACTTGCTTTGACCACTTGGAGTCTTGTGTTCTGTCAGTGTGGTTCCTACATTCTTCGTGAAAAACACGTATTTGGTTCATTCCAAATTCTGATGAAATCAAATAATTTCGTTTTCTGTCCAAAAATGTGTAACCTTCAATTTTACGCATAAATCTAAACTTGTTGATGGTTTTTTGTCTTTGATCTTGCTCACTATCACTGTATACTCTTAAATCTCACGTGCTGCTGGACCAATGACAGTTTAAAAAACAGGATTAATGAAGTCAGTGACTTCATAAAATGTCGGATTTTGATATTTGTGTACAGCCATGCAAACATGAAGTGGCTGACTATGTTTTTCGAACTGAGTGCCAAACGGTACAGTTGTCTGCATATAAGACATAATTATACAACTAAAACTAATCCTGACGTGATTAGAGCCCAGAATTTTAGTTGCTAAAAGTTAATATTGTTCTTCACTTCTTTGAGATGTCATTCTTGTCATTCAGTATTTTCCCTTTTTTACCGTTAGAGGTCTTTTATCCTCTTAACCACCACTTACAAATTAACGCATGTTTTGCAAGATCCATTATCCAGCCATTGTGACTCTGTTGTTTATTATTACATATCGAACTCTTGTGAACTGGGCTTAAAACCCTCCTTATGGCCACCACATGTACTCATCTATACTCAGTGTCATTCTTAACTTTTAGCACCTAAAATTCCGGGCTGTAGTTATGATGCATTGTAATCAATATTTGGAATGTTGAGAAGCTACATTTATATGTGTATGGTGATTTAAAAATAGATATTAGAGGTAATATTAACATGAGTCATTCCATGTTAAATCGTACAAAATGGAACAAATTTTGACTTTCGTTTGACTGATCGTGTTTATAATTTTTATTAACTCTATCATATGTTTAAAAAATATTGCGTGTTAAAATTAGTTGAAAATAATGCACAATACAACATTTAAAGCATCGTATTTCTAAGGACATTAATGTTAGAATTTTTTTGGAAAATTATTCTAAAAGCTTGAAAAACTGTCTTTCATTAAATGTTTACTAAGTTATTTTAGTATGATTGTTAAATACAATTTTTTGTAATTCAGTTTTTTAAGTTAAATATTAGCAGCATTAAAAAACTAAAAGAAGCCTATTGAGTGCACAACGAGAGAAATTGCTTACAAAACAATGACACAGCAGCAGTGAACTGGAGAACAGGGCGTGTATCAGCGAACAATGGCATACCCAGCAGTGTGGACAGTTGCCCGGGGCCCCATGTTCATCTATCCACAGACCACAATTTAACACAAATTTTCCAGTCACTTGCCTCAGTATTCAAATCTCCTGCTAATTCTGCGAAAGGGAAAATATTACGTATTACGACCTGTAGCAGAGAGTTGGCATGTCTGAAGAAAATCAACTTCAAGGCATTCTCTGTAAAGAAATTGAACACTTAATTAATAACAGTAATTTCATAATGTGCGCCTGTGTTACTTCAGTCAGTATGATTTATGAACCGAATACCATTTTTATGTTGAAATTTTTGTTTTCAAGTTCAGGACTCACGTATTGTCCATACCTTTTTAATGATTAATCTTTGCTGTTCTTTGTTCTTTTTAATGTCAAAACACTGATTTGGAGGTAATAATAATAATAATAATAATAATAATAATAATAATAATAATAGTAATAGTAATAGTAATAGTAATAATAATAATAATAATAATAATAATAATAATAATAATAATAATAATAATAATAATATGTAAAGCGCCCAATGGGCAAAAGTCCAATTGACTCTAGTCTGGAAAGTTGAGTCACAGATACACTAAATGTCACACTGTTTACTACACAGTACACTGGGAAGAATGTCTATATGAAACTAGTCTGTACAAAACTGAATCAGCAATACTGATCTCTTGTTACATTCCAAGGCATGGTAAGTATCACACTGTTCACTACACAGTACACATATACACTTGTGGCAGACTTCCTGGTGCAGAAGCGATGGTGCAAACCATGGATCGCAAAGCACGTCACTATGTGCCTCATTTCATACTCTGCTTGCATCCATTCCTTATTTACGTGACACCAGTATTGTAGAAGCTTTCACTTATGGAGGCCCTCTCATTTGGAGTTCTAGTAGCAGTTCCTCACATGCTGGTGTAGATGGCAGGAGCATTTGCAGGCACAAGCCTTCAACCAAGAAAGTTTCTATAGCTAAGACATATGCATATCTTGATAGAGCGAATTTTGAAACTTCGAGCACCCTTTTCACGTACCTTGGTTTCAGGCTTTCGAGCTCTTGTAGCTGTCTGCGTCATAGGTATTCCCATATGACTTCTAACCTATATATGAGTGAAGGTAGTACTTTAACCCAAAAGAGTTCCATAGCCGTATTTATTGACATTCTTTGTAGATGTCTGATGTCAGTTATGCTTCTGATTGAGGCTGCAAGTCTTTCCTTTAGATGGACTTACAAGGTTGCATCAGTTACTAGCATTCTAATCCCTAGGTACTTAAATTGTCATTTTGGCATCAGCGTATGTCCTCCACAGATGATGTAATCATCTTTACTCAGTCATCGTCCTCTCTTAAAAACCATTAGTTCAGTCTTCAATACATTCACTACTAGTTCGTTTTCATCTGCCCATTGGGTAATGAGATCCATTCCTTTCTGCAGATCCCTTATGTTATTGGAGGCTAGGGCCATATCGTCTGCGTTTATGTACACATTTAGGTTCTTTACTTCCTCCTTGACTTTGGTGGAACATCATGTCCGGATATTACAAAGTATCGAGCTCAAAGGGTCTCCTTGTAACACTCCTACTGTTTGGCCAATCCAGTCCGATTGAGAAATTCCGTCACAGACCTGTATTTGGTTGCCTGTTAGAATATTAGGTATTAACCTCGTCATATCAGAGTATCCAATGAGGCTTTCCAGTTTTCCAATTAATTTCCTTCTATCAACGTGTCAAAAGCGTTAGTGTAATAGATGAAGATTACATATTTCTTCTTGTAAGCTTGTAGCTTCTCTTGTATGTCCAACAGGGTTGATCTAACCTTCCGAAAACCGAATTGCTCTTCAGGTAGCAGGGGCTCTACCAGCGCACCTAACCTCTGAGTTAGGAGCTAGGTACATAAGTAGTTTAAATGTCACAGATTCAAGGGCTGTACCCTATACGATTCGGGTTTACTCACATCACCCATACCCTTATAAAGTAGCTTAATATTTGACTTGCGCCATATGCTGAGGATATTATTCATTAGCTTTGTCCAGATGGGTTCATTGCAGAGCCCTATTTGTCTTGCCTCACTTTTTGGAAGTACTAATAAGCATAAGTTTATTTTATAGATAATTGACATTTTTACTCTTGTGAGCAGGTCCCAGTGCAGTTCAGATGGCCCTGATCAGGCCACTATGGGAACACTAGTTTACATTTGTTTTCACATATTATAATATCTTCAAAATATTGGTAAATTTTGCATTTTAAATGTTTATTTCCATTCACACTACACTTCATATTTTCACCTGCCTATATTCTTTCTCGAAAGAAAATTGTTTTACTAAATTTCCAGTTTTTGACAATGAATGAAAGAATATAATTTTAATATGCCTGTTATTGCTTTTAGATTCTGATAGCTGATCTGCAAATTTTCATTATTGTTTTTGTGCTTATTCAGGGGACAAAATAAAAATGAGACGTTAGAAATGTTTCTTTGTGCCCAATCAAACAGTATCTTTTTTGTTGTTATAGGATCTTTACTGGGTTGTAGGCTGGCTCTAGTAGCAATTCTTTTAACAGTTTCTCCAATGCCATTACATGGATCTTTAACATGTGACATTACAAAGAAGTGCCATTCAGTGCTAATTCCATAATCGTCTTCATGTAAGAAGATATTTTTGAAGTTCTTTTTATTTTTGTTTTGTGAACTTGATTCATCGGAAAAATAGATAATCTTTTTTATGTTGTTAAATTCTTGCTTTAAGCAATTGAATGCTTCGGATTGAAAAGAAATGAGAGGAATCAGAGTCATGTTCATATTTTCTGGGATGATAACAGTACTTTGTGATGAATTCCTGTACCTTCTTTGATATATACTGTAAAAGAATGTATTGTGGCTTGACAGTTATTTCAATGCACACTTTCTGCCGAATCTTGTATTACGAAAGAATAATTTTCAGAAAAGTCTGCAATAACTGTATAATTTCCAGGTTACAAGCCGCCACTGACTTCATTATGAAATAATCGTCCTAGTTAGTACAAATTGATTTTAAATGTAGACTTTTCGTTTACTTCCCCATCTAACTTGGCTCAAATTTCACTCGTGGCTTACCTTAACAAGGAATACAATACTACTTCAGCACGTTACATGTTACACTCTTACCTGTTAAAGGAGATGTCCACCTCTTGGCATTGTTCAGTTTTGTGTACTAGAGCACATCGCGGATTGCTTCTTGTGCTCAATGAGTAAAGCATATGAAGTCTGTGGTGGCTTGGAATCAGATATTCACAATTTCAACTGTTTTGATATACCCTGTATATAGATCTTTCATACCAGCGCACACATGATTTGATTAATTTCAAATTGTCATAACTCCACAAATAATAAATAATTGTAGAAATATAAAAATACTGGTCTTTATTTGATGCGTGGAATTCATAAAAGAAAAATTGGACCATTTACGAAAATGTAGTATTTTGTTGGTGTGCAATTTGACGTCGAATGGCTCATATGCCAACCAAATTCGACTTTATCGTACATTTCGTACTTCCTTGATAGCTGAAAGATAGGGTATTTGCCTGTCAAGAAAATGTTCTGTGTTCGATACATGGCCATGACTGTTTCTTTGTTGTTATTACATCATTGCAAATTGAACACGTTACCTAGAATAGTATGTTTCTAGAATACATTTTGGGAAAATTATATAGCCCTTAAAAGGGTTGTTTTTGGGTGTGTGTTCAATATGAAGAGCATTGGCCTCTGTTGTCATTGACTTCTTGTATTTGAATGAGAAACAATACACAAACTTTTAATACTCGCAATAGCATATTAAGTCTAGTTCTTATTTTTCACAACTGGAATTATTCTGTAACCTTAAGGGTAATATTATAAAAACGTTAGTGATGGAATATAAAAAAACCAAGGAATTAAAATGTGTATAAAGGATTACTTACTTACAAATGGCTTTTAAGGAACCCGCAGGTTCATTGCATTCCTCACATAAGCCTGCCATCGGTCCCTATCCTGAGCAAGATTAATCCAGTCCCGACTATCATATCCCATCTCCATCAAATCTGTTTTTAATATTATCCTCCCATCTACGTCTCTGCCTTCCCAAAGGTCTCCCCCCCCCAGGTCTTCCAACTAACACTCTGTATGCATTTGTGGATTCACTTTCTGTAACTTTCTCCATTCTTCTGTAACTTTATTCCTCTTAGCTCCAAATATTTTCCTAAGCACCTTATTCTCGAACATTCTCAACCTCTGTTTCTCTCTCAAAATGAGAGTCGAAATTTCACAACCATACAGAACAACCAGTAATATAACTGTTTTATAAATTATAACTTTCAGCTTTTTCGAGAGCAGACTGGATTATAACAGCTTCTCAACCAAATAATAACAGGCATTTCCCATATTTATTCTGCATTGTGTATAAAGGGTTACATAAATTTAATTACTGTAATTTCAAAATAAGTTTTTCAACTTCATGAACGAAAGGCAAAATATATCTCACTAAAATTATTTATCTTAATGGGATTTGATCATCGAATATGAAACAAGGGACTGCACCGAGTCGAGGGAATGGTATACCTTTGCAGCTGCCGCATCAGATGTCTAAGACACACTGGATTGGTGGTTAGTCCAGTGGAAGCGATTAAATAACAAGTACCAATTTCATAATGAGATAACAATATAATTGAGAACGCCTTCAGCGCGCATTCCGTAACGCGAGTCCAAGGCAGGATGCCTTAGACCGCGACGCCACGGCACGGGACTAGTACCAACAGTGGTCACATTAAAAGTAGGCCCACAGGTTATGGGTAAAAGGTTGTAGGTTCAAGAGTAATTATTTGTATTTGTAAAATAAGTTTCTTGTACTTTCTACTGCAGCAGGTGATGAGACTAAATTAATTAATTGTCTGAATATAATAATTAACACTTGATCCAATAACAACTTACATTTTGAATTTTATTTCAAGGAGAGTGAAGGCATTCTCTGAGATATAGAATAAATGAAGGGTTAGGGGACAGAAACATCGATGTCCATAATAAGCTGTTCCGAGAAAATGATGTTTTAACGTGTTGATATCGACTGTTCTTTCCCTGCAGTACATATCTTCAAATCTGTTATACAAGGACTACGTTGCTTATTAATGAGTGGTGACTCAACAAGCTCGTAGTGTCTCTGAAGAATAACAGAGTGTACTACTCAACTCAAAAATGTCAAAAGGAGGACATCGATGTTTTTTTCCCCTGATCCTTCAAATAGTCTGCCATTGAACTAATTACATTAATTAATTCATTGTTTAAATATGAGTAACTCTAGGTGCAATAAAAACTTTGAATTTGCTTATATCTATATAAAAAATGCATAAAGCTATAAAATGCCCTAATTATTTACAACAGATATGCTTATGGTCGAAAAAGACCCCAGATAAGTAGCAATGAAATTCTAGAGCTGCCAATTTGCGAGGTTAACAATAAATTCATTAATCTATTACCTCTGTATAATAAATAGACCTAGTAAAGCTTTAAATTATGAGTCAACAACTAAAACAAGAACACTGTTTGAAAATTTAATTTGCTCATTAATGTTATTTGGTACTGCAAAGCATTGCATAATACACGCGTATTTAAGTGCAATGCGAATCTGTAATTACGCTATTCAATGCTATATTGAGTCATCTGTATGGATAATACCGTAATTTCCCCTAACTATGGTCCACATTTGTCACATTTTTCTTTGTATATTCAGTACTATTCATCCAGATTAAATGAAATTTTGGCTTCGGACTCTTGTAAGTTTATATTAAATAAATATTGACATATGTGTTTGAAATTATTTAATTACAAGTGTTGAAAAAATAATAAGCATTGGTACATAGTTGTATTCTGAGTTGCCCAACTATGGTCCACTCATATATTCATGCTTGAAAGCATGAATGGACTATAACTGGAGCTGTAATTATTCGTAAATCAATACATTGAGTTTCTAATTTAAGGGTAGATACATAATCTAGAACAGAAATATTAAAAATAAATGAAAAGTACATGGATTCTTTTTATTAGTACACATTACATAAACACTCATTAAAGAAGTGAAATCTGGAAGTCAGTTTTCTGCAATAATGAACAACTACACTCACCGGCAAAAAAAACGGGCCACCTAAAGTTTCTCAATTTTTTATGAGGCGAGAATCAGAAAATCCTTTATGAAATGAAGAAAACATTGCTTCCCAGAAAGAAAAAACTTACAAATTATATCAATTTTCTTCCAAATGTTCAACTGATTTTGTGGCCACCCAGATGTTGATAATAGCGGGTATTGCCTCCCCGTAACTGTATGACTGTTACCATTCGCCGATTTAATCCTTCAATCAGATTCTGGATGTCAGTCTGATCGATTCTATTCCATTCTTTACTTAGAACATTTCGGAGCTGCTATAAGTTGCTGTGAGGAGTTAGACGACTTCTTGCTAGCCATGTCATCCTATTCAATCCAACGTCGTGAAGGAACTTATCCACGATTCTTGTAGCATGAGGGCAAGCATTGTCATGCAGTAACAGGAACTTTCCACCAATAAGTGGGACATATGGTACCACATGTTAAATTAGACCACCTTCGATGACTCTTGGAGCAGTCAAAGCACCTCCATTAATGAACACAAGTTTTGTGTGAGTTTCATACGAAATGCCACTACATACCATTACTGATCCACCTTGGAAACTGACATGTGAACTGAAGTTACATGAAGAAAAACGTTCTCCTACTCTTCTCCACACTCTTTAACGTCCATCTGTAAACTAAATCTCGATTCATCTGTGAAGAGCACTCGTTGCCACTCCCCCAGGTTCCAATTAGCATGATTGTGAGCAAAACGTAATCGTTCAACATGATGTTGCTGGAGCAATTCTGGGCCTTTAGCTGGTCTTCTGGAATTAGCCCACATTCATCCAGACGTCCTCTTACAGTTCTCTCACTCACATTAACTTGTCTTATTTTCTGGAAGGCTCTTCTGGTCTCAATAGCTGTGGAATGGCGATTTCTTAATGTGTTTAGGACAATTAAATGGTCGTCACGAGCCGAAGTTACTCGTTTTCTCCCTGAACCGGGTCTCCTGGAATAATCTCCTGTCTCTTTAAAGCGATGGTACACTTATTGTACAGTCGATCGAGGAATCCCAAGAACTGCAGCCACATAACGCTCACTATTCCCATCTTCTATCAATGCAACTACTTTTGCTGAATCAGTAGGACTTAGCGACATTAATATACAATGAAGTACTCCAATACTGCCTCAAAAGAGCTTACCAGCCTGTAGACATCTTCAGCTTAGCTCGAAATGAGTCCGAGAAGTTTTCACACAATATTACAAGAAGAACGAATCATCTTTTCAGATCATTGTTGGCTATTACGTATTCAGTATTACATTGTTACGTATTACAAAATAAATGAATAACTAAATGAACCTCAGCACACCAACAATTATTTAATAAATCCTACAATTTTCAAAAATTTTAAAGAAAATGTAGTTGGCCCGGTTTTTTTGCAGGTGAGTGTATATTAAAGAACAAAAGTACGGTATCAAAATAAACACATTCTTAGCAAAATATTATGCAAATAAATTCACTGATAATGTTTATTTATCGTACTGAGAACTACATTCATTAGGCTTATTTCGATCCTTTGAATCTCCAATTCTCTTGTAAATCTGAAATTGAAAATAAATCTCTCTTTTTCGAGACGCATTTGGGGTCTTCAATTTGTTTTATTATATTTTCCTTTCTATAGAATAAAATGTCTTCCATTTCTCACCACCTCAGTAATTGCCGCTTCTTACTATACATGAAACAACAGCTCCATTGTTCTTCACTTCCAAAACATTCCCTGGCCACAATTCCTCCTCATAAGTAACTACCATATAACTATGTACCTTTAGCATTAATTTAACAGATTTCGTCTTCTTTTCCATATCTGACTCACTGTCTGTAAATATGGAGAGAACACCGGAAACATCATAATCTGTATCCAATTCAATTTCATCGCTCTCATAGTCACTTACAAGGACGATTGTTTTCTTTCTACCCTGAAGTTTTCGTTTTACCGAACCATCATTCGTGCTAGTACCATTGATGCTGGAACAGCCTGTTTCTTTGTTTACTTGACTATAATGTTAAATGGTGTTTTAGAATATACTGAAATACTGTATTTGCTATTTGCAGAAGTAAATAATCACATTGATCACATTCTATTGAAACAAATATTTCAAAATGAAATACAACTATGATCCACGAAAAATTGTGGTACATAGTTGAGGACTGACTTGTAGCCTTGAGGTTAAACATTTTTCACGCAGAGTCCTTAACCTCTACCAGTGTAATTATTACGTTAAAGTGAACACTATATAGCCAGGTTTAATTGTACAAAGAATCATATATCTACAACGTACCAGTTCTGCAGAGGAGAGCTTAATAAAACAGACAATCACAAACTGAATAATTTCTTGTCTTCACACATTCAGTAGAACGATGCACACTGATCTTGTTAAGCATCCATATCATTGCCACGTGTAATGTAGATAGAAGCATCTATGGGGAACATAATTCCATCACAGTGGCACCTTAAATGGCAAACACCGAACTCTTGGGGGACTAAGTAGTACATAATGCGTTTTGGACCATAGTTGGGTGCCTGGACCATAGTTATGGGAAATTACGGTACTAATTTTAACAGGAGATAAGAGCATTGCAAATTCGCACACGTCCTAACTTGACCTTATTCCCACAAACCATTGACCGATTAATGTGTAGTATAGGCCATTCGGTTCTCACGAAACCTACCTGCACATAAGGGGAAAGAAGTGGACTGGAAAGCTTCCCTCCCTTGCTACACTTTCATTTGTAGGTAGCTAGCTCGCTTGCCCCCACCATAAGGTTTTTACTATGAGCTACGGTGCACACAAGGATTTGGTTTCATGAAATGAGGGAATAATCTCTAAACTCGTATCTTAGCCAATACACCATGAGGTGCAGATAGAATCATTTGATAAAGAAAGCCTAGTCAAAGACTATTAGTATATGTTAAAGTAATATTTGATTTGATATATATTTGATGCCAATATTTACATCCATGTAACATGGCCCTCACAATTTTATGTCTGGTGCCACAATTACATTCATTACAGATATATCTTTTGTAGATGCTCTTATAATTTAACTTTCGACCCCATTGAAATTGATCAGTATTCCCATCTTTAAAACGTAACAACTTAATTTATATCATTCAAAATTGACACCTTTACAACTCTGTTCTTGATTTTCAGTTCACTTATATCGAGCACACACTCTTTCTAATAATACTTGTTACTAAGACATTATCCAATATGTTCTTTATTATGACTGTTTCTTGTGTACATTCAATTTTCATTTAAGTGTGCTTAAATGCGACAGGGTCATGTCAGTAGATTTACTGGCATGCAAAAGAACTCCTGCAGGACAAAATTCTGGCACATCTGGCAACGCTGATATAACATCTGCAGTTGCGAGCGTCATTAAATAAAACATAACATTTTCAATTTTCAGATCTCACTAATTTTCTACACATTATACTTCGCTATCCTAGCTAGCTTCCCTCACCATACTTCTTACCTATTATCATTATCTCTATCGTCTTACTTGCATGTCTCTAATTCATTCAAAATTGGCACTTTTACAACTCTGTTCTTGATTTTTAGTTCACTTATATCGAACACACACTGTTTCTAATAATACTTGTTACTAAAACATATTACACCATTGTCCAATATGTTCTTTATTACGTCTGTTTCTTGTGTACATTCAGTTTTCAAATCTCACTAATTTTCTAGATATTATACTTTGCTATCCTCCACCATACTCCTTACCTACTTTCATTATCTCTATCGTCTTACTGTTATCAGGCAGTAATTACATCTCACTTGACGATATGTGTCAGAGGAAAAACAATTGTTTATATGCATCCGAAGTCTGATTGGTGTAATATGTAGCTAATTGGCGATGTATGCAATGGAGGGGGAAAGGAACCGACCACCCTATCCCATTATCTTTTGCCTAGTTGCCATGTTGATATCACTTGTGGAGTTCAGACCTGTCTTTGGACAGTTGACTAAACATTTGATTACCAGTAGTACATGTTTTATTTTTCTTAATTCTATCTACAATAAGTATGAGTTAGACGCATTATTTCAGAATCACTCTGTACTATACAGATTGTGAACAATGATGTAGAGTTGTAATTGGGGGGAAAAACAGAAAAACTTGGGGATTTTCCTACTCACAAGGTACATGATGTGTGTAAGCATGTCTCCTTGCAGATGTTAACTTCCAGTAATGTTGATGTGGGGCATTGCAGTGTGAGACCTGTGAATGTAGCTGTTGCCACTGTGTTACCACCATTAATGTCACTGTGTAGTACATAGTTTCTCTCTCTTGGACATTATTGTGTTATATTGTTGTTGTTTAGTCAACTGTCCGAAGACAGGTTCGAACCGACATCTTTTTTTATTAGTTTCATTTTGGAGATGCCGATAAGCTTAATGTTTTACAATGTCAGTTTTTTATTTTCCACCTTTGTTTATCTTAATGTATTTGGATTTATATTAACGTTTTCGATACTCAGTGTGTATCATCTTCAGATATGTATGTCATTATGTGTTGTGAAGACCTAGCCTCTTATTGTGTAGTGGGTTATTCACTTGCGTGTGACCTATCATGATTTCTTAATTTAGCTAAAATTACTATAAATGTACTTGATGCAGTGTGTGGTTGCTTGTTATGTTAAAATTCTTTCTTTTGAAAGCACACATAGGTAAATAGGAAATTATGTTAAAACCAATATTATGACACATAAATATAAACAAGTAAAATATACACTATAAAAACACTATAAAACACTGTAAACACTATAGCACTTTTATCATATTTATGATTGGCTGTGTTAGCCTGTTATGTCGTAAAATTGGGTTGTTAATTACTGTTCTTGGTTAAAAGCACTGTCTTTCTGACGCACTTTCACTGATTATCTGTAGTATGGTATTGTATGTTGTTGGAGTTTTTTGTAGGCTTATTGTTTTTTAAATTTTGTTGTTCATGTTGACTACTGTGAAAATCATTGATGCTGTAACTGTATGTAAGTACTTAGGCATATATGATACAAGATATTTTTGTTGAGTCCGTATATCTAGTTCAGCCGTGCGTGTCTGCAACAATTTACATTGTATTAATAGATTGAATTAAGACGATTTTTTTTTATTGTTAAGTTGAAATTTATCTCGCGTAAAACTGATGCATGGAAAATACTTACAATTATAGCTGATGTCGGAGTGTTCCTGTGTGGTGCATGGCTGAGACTAGAATGGCGGGCTCAATTACAGTATTTTCTTAATGTACGTCATCTGGAATAGGAAGTGGAGGGGGTATTGGTGGGACCTGTGTGGTTGTTGTGTATGTTTGTTTTGGCGGGAATAATTTAAATAAGTTAAAAAGTGGGTTATTTGTATTGGCTATTTGTTCGTTGAGAAGGGGTTTTCCTGAGTTAAATTCTTTTATAATGTGGAATTGTTCCGCGGTGTCTATTGTGGAGTTATTTATGATTTTTAATATTTTTAATGTGTCATTTATATTTGTTAATTCATGATTTTCCTCGATGAGGTGCTGTGCAAATTTGGATTTGTTCCTATTGTAAATGAAATCGGAGGTGTGTTCACGGTATCTAATTTTGAAGTTACGTCGAGTCTGACCTATGTATGTTTTGGGGCAATTTTTACATTTCAATTGATATATTCCACTGTTTAGTAATGGTTCGTTGCTGTTGGTTTTGTTCGGGATTATATTATTTAGTTTATTGTTGGTGCTGGGAGCTATATTGATGTTTTGTTTTTTGAAAAAATTACAGAGTTTTTTTGATATTTTCCCGTAGAAAGTCAAACTGTGCCATTGTTTTTTGTTTTTTATTTTTGCGGGTTGGAGTGTAGTGGAGTCTTTTTTATTTAGTTTTAATTTTCTTTTTTGTATTAATTTATTGATTAATTGGTTTTCATATCCGTTTTCTCTAGCTAGTTTTTTTATGTAATTTAGTTCTTTGTTGTAATTATCTTTGTTTAGTGGGGTTGTAAGCAATCTGTCAATAAGAAAACGGAATTTACTGATTTTGTGTGTAATGGGGTGCATAGAATGTTTGTTTATAGAGTGTGTGGTTGAGGTTTGTTTTCTGTGTATGTTGAATGTTATTATTGGGGGTTCTATTGTTATATTGAGGTCTAGAAAATTGAGACTATTTTTATTGTTACTTTGTTCTAGTGTGAATTTTATATTTTGGTGCAATTTGTTGAACTCATTTAATATTTTATTGTCTATGTTTTGAGTGTTTTCATATAGTATTAATGTATCGTCGACGTATCTCGCGTAAATACTAAAGTTGAATTTTTTGCTTAGGTTGTTTATGTGTTTGTTTTCTAGATCTAGTAAAAATATGTTGGCTAAAAATCCGGAGAGGGGGGTCACCCATGGCTAATCCTGTTGATTGGGTGTATATTTTATTGTCGAATTTAAAGTAGTTCTGTTTTAAAGATGTTTTCAGTAATTGAGTAACTTGTTTGATTAGGTTATTGTCTAATTGGGCCTCGTTAAGTTTTCTAGTGACTATATTGATGGTTTCGTTTATTGGTATGTTGGTGTATAGATTAGTAACATCTAATGAGAGTATTTTGGTGTCGTTCGTGGTTTTCAATTTTTGAAGTTTTTTTAGAAATTGTTTAGTGTTGATGATAGTGTGTTGAGTGTCTTAGATGATGTTATTGTTTAGAAACTTATATAAATGTTTGTTGAGTTTGTAGTTTGGGGCTCCTCTACAGTTTACTATTGGTCTCATTGTCATTTCTGTTTTGTGGGTTTTGGGCAGTGTTTTTAGGTTGGATGCTTTAGGGTTTTTCATAATAAAGTTATGGGTTTTGTTTTTTGGTATGAAATCTGGTGCATTTTTTATTTGTTTTTTATATGTTTCTGTAGGGTCTGATTTTAATTCTGTGATCTGGTTGCTATTAAAGAATGCATTGGTTTTGTCTATGTATTCTGTTTTATTCATCAGTACTATTGCGTCATTTTTATCTGCTTTTATGTGTATGATGTTGTTTTCGTCTAGTTTTTGTTTTAGTAATTTTAGCTCTTTGTGTTGTTTTTTGGCTGTTTTGAACTCTTCTTTAGTTGTTGGGTCTTTGACGTAATTCTCTATAATTTTTGCAGTGCTATATTGTAAAAATTCTTTGTTTTCGTGGTTGCTATTCTGAATAATATGTTGGGTTTCAATTGCTAGGTTTTCTATTACCTTGTGTATATTGCTTGGGGGTAATTATGTTTGTAACCTTTATTTAGGATGTTTATTTCTTGATTGTTTAGTTTTAGAGTTGTTAAGTTTACTATTCTATTGTTATGTGTAGAGTTGTTGGATTGTTTTTGTGGTTGGTTATTGATTAGGCTGTTTAGCTTTTTCTGTAGTGTTTCGTATTTCTGTTGGATTACTTTGTTAATTTTCTCTTGGCTACTTTTATAGATAGTATCCCATAAGTTGCCGGAAGATTTTGCTAATTGCAAATGTAGGTCGTAAAGTTTCTTATTCAAGTAGTTTTTCTTTTTGTGTAAGAATTTGATCTCATTTTTGATTAGTAGTTTCTGATATTGATTATTGGTTTTCTGTGCTGGTTGTGTGTAAGATCTGTTTTTAGTGATGGTTGCATATTTCGGAGTGACTTTTTGTACTAAGCATTGTTGGTTGAACCAAATATTAGCATTGGTTTTCAAAATTTTGGTTTTTGTATTGATATACGCGTTTATGATTTTTGCTTGGTTAGCGTTTATTAGTTTCATTTTGGAGATGCCGATAAGCTTAATGTTTTACAATGTCAATTTTTTATTTTCCACCTTTGCTTATCTTAATGTATTTGGATTTATATTAACTTTTTCGATACTCGGTGTGTATCATCTTCAGATATGTATGTCATTATGTGTTGTGAAGACCTAGCCTCTTATTGTGTAGTGGGTTATTCACGTGCGTGTGACCTATCATGATTTCTTAATTTTATATATTTATTATTATTATTATGTCGTGAGCCTGGCCTCCGGTTATGCCGGGGAGACGAACCGGGGCCCTTGACAATTCCCCTTTTTGACTGGGGAGCGAGGAGCTCGGGGTTTGGGCCTCTCTCCGTTTTTTTTTTTTTTGTTTATTTGTGATTTTTTTTATTTATTTAATTTTTTTGTGATCTCTGAGGATCCGGCCATTGGTAAGGAGGTAGGGCTGCCACCTCAAACAGGGGGTGGTCCGGAGTCGGTGGCGGTACCCGTAAAGGTGGCCTGGGCTGGATCTCGATGAGGGCAAGCTCCCAGGTCAGTTGCCTCCTGCAGTTCCTCTTCTTCAGGGTCTGAGGAAGCGGGGATATTGGCAGTGGCAGAGGCGATGGCGGGGGAGGAGTCTCCGAAGAGTGGGCGACTAGCGAGGCTAGATAGTCCGGAAAGTACCCGGATAAGGGGTGGAGGGAAGTAATTCACCTTTCCACACTCGTAGATAGTTGCGGGTTGGTCGCTTGCCCTGGCCCTTGGTCCCTTGTTTGCGGCGGTGTTTGGTCCTCCCTCTACACTTCTTTTTACTGGAAGAGGGTTCGGTGGAGGAGGGCATAGGCTAAAGAAAGTCGGTGTTTCCTTCTGATCGGTGTAACTGTTTATTGTTTCCTTTTACATTGACTTTGTTGAGGGGGGGGGGAGACGAGAGTGCCTGGGGAGAGACGAGACGATTGCAGAAGTGAGTCTCGGGAAGGGAAAAAAAATGAAGGGTGCAAGACGAGTTTAACGAAAGAGAAGGAAAGAGAGGGGAAACGGGAGTGCCTGTAAAGAGGTGAAACGAAACTTGCTCGAAAAAAAAGGGGCGATTAGGGCGAGTTAGAGGGAGTCTCGAACTAAGGACCTTCACCTATCGAGCTCGCAAACTTGGCCCGCGACTCCGACCTCTGCAGGGGGAGGTAGGATTAGTGGAGGTCCGGAATAGAAAAACTAATTTTCCTGGGGAGGGTGTCGAGCAAAGTGAAGAAAATGGCAAGATGACTGGGGAAAACTGCGATAGCTGGGATGAGCGGTAAGAAGCTAGAGAGGTGAGGGAGGTTGTGACGGGGAAGCGGAGACAGAACCGGAGGTGTGTTTTCTGTTCCGTGAGGGAATATCGGCCGTAAGAACCACGTCCGACAGAATAGTCACACTGTGAAGTAGAGAAAATGTTGTTCGTGGCAGAGAAAGCGTGGTAGCAGTTCTCTGACTGACGAAGTGTCTCTACGGGGCCTGGGCCTCGTCTTATATACACCTTCGGGATGTGCGCCATTTCTCCCCTCCTTGCCGTGGCTTGGAGCGTTATGACGCTACTGACGTCACAAATTCCCACCACAATATTGTGGCCTTTAGTGGGACTCTTCTCTCTCTTGGCTTGGTCACGTGGTCGGGGGACCCATCGGCGCCGTGAGCAAGTTGCTAGAGGCAGGGGTGTGGGTGGACATCTGGCTCCTAATACGAGGGGAGAAAAAAAATGGCGAGTCCCGAATTCTGAAGGAATGTATCTTCCAGCAAGACCATCTCTCTCCGGCCCGGGCCATGTGGTGAGGAGACCTTTCGGCACCGGGAGGGAGTTACTAGGATCGGGGTGTGAGTGGACATCTGGCCCGTAATACGAGGGGAGAATCGCAGCAGCTCTCGTCTTCTGAAGGAACACGCAGGCAGTTATGTGAACTTTACAACAATTATTTGTAAGTTAATACTTGTATACCGTTATGTATTTTTCTGTATGTGCTTCGATCCTAGTTGAGTGGAAGGGAAGAGCTGTGGCCTTAACCCTGCCAGGGAAAATAAAACTATTAATAAATTAAACCCCACAAGTGATACCAACATGGCACCATTTAAGAGGCAACTAGGCCAGGAGATAATGAGGTAGAGTGGCCAGTTCCTTTCCTTCTATTGTGTCACATATTGGAGTTATGTTCTCTGATTTTCTCGTCATGCACCCATGGGTGACTTCTGTGTGGCTTGGAAGCTGATCAATAATTGTGAGATATAATTTAGTTAACATTCATTGCAGAAGCAACATATCACCAGAATTCACACATGATCACTTGCCAGTCAGATTTTATATTGGATTCTTTTGTTGTTGTTTAGCTTTAGTCAACTGTCCAAACATCGTAACATCAATAAGTAAGAGTGTGATTTTATGAGTATTATTTTACCCTGATTTCGGCGATTAAAATGGTTTGATTTCGGTGAATATTTCGTAAACAAAGAAGCAATTTCGTGCATATTTCGCACCCTAAAGAAATTTTAAAAAATTATGAAATTCCTTTTTTTTTTTTTAATTATTATTGAAACAATCCCTTTGAAACTAACAGAATATCTGTATTTTTCTCCTCAAATATTAATTGTCAATTAATATTACAGAGATTATTCTGTAGGACAAATTAATAAATCTTTAATATTCTCATAGCTAGCAGTGCATATTCTGCACAGATTACTGTGCACTTAACTGCGGAATCCCGGCCAAATAAGTCACTCAGCTGAGTGTGCCCCTTGTGTAATGGCAGTTGACTTGGACATAAAACGTCAACAAATATGCCTAGCTTGGAGTCAGGCCAAAAGGGAAACATTGAAGGAGGAAGGTTCGATCCGGTGCTGTGGATTGAATTCGGCGTAGCTCAGTGGTCAGAGCGCTTGGTACGTAGAACCAAGGACCAGGGTTCGATCCCCGGCACCGGAGCGAATTTTTCTCAAATATTAATTGTCAATTAACAGCAAATCGTTTGCATCATTAATTAAATTCATAATTCGGTTTCATTCAACTGTGAGGGGATGACAGCACTGTCTTCTTGATCACATGAAGGCAGTTGTTGTGGGAAAAAAGAAATGGCCATTGTCTGCTTGTGCTACATCATTGCCAGATACCACACATAGACCTGTGTAATGCTGAACGATCAGATATGTAGAAATGTTCATGTATGTTTTATGACGAAGAAAATTTTCCCTTTTTGTTTCATTCGAATTCTTCTTGAAACTTTTTTTTTTTTTTTGGAAATATCGTGATTATGAAGTAACTTCGTAAATTTATATCAATTTAGCGAAAATTCGCATACATATATATTTATTTCACTTAATTTTGGATTTTCGTTAGGAGATTTGTATTTTCCATGCATAAAATTGAAGTTTTTAACACATTTTGCGTATATCATTAATACCCAAAAATCACACCCCTACCAATAAGACATCACTCATGTAAGTCGCGAGATAATGGAGTATGGTGGCCAGTTCCTTTCCCGCATATTGGATTATTGTGCATATATAAATCTTTATTTAATTATATTCATTTCTTTAATTGTATTCCATAGATCTTAGACTAGCATTGAAGCTTTAAGATGTGGAACAAGTCAAGTGTTATACAATTTCTAGGCGAAATGAAATACAGTGAAACTGGTGAATGTTGCTGTTCTTTACATTTCTTAATATTTTAGGCACTCTCTTTCAATGCCGCCTATTGGAAACTTGCAAAAAAATTGAAGACAAACATTGGCGGCCTAGAGGCAACAGTGTATGTCCTGTGGCGACTCAAGGCACCAGTGACAGAGGTCACCACACCATACCAGGCAAGGAAGAAGCTAATGAAAATGCAGAATAGGGTATAATTGAAAAAGCTACCAAAAGCGTAGTTTGAACTCTTTCCATTGAAGGTTGATTCTAACACTGTCCTCATGTGAAAAAGTGGGTCAAGGGGATTTACACGAAGATAGCTTTAACTGTCGAAATGATGGGAAATAATTTCATCACCAGCAATGGGAGAAGTACAAACTACACAACTACGCAATAATCTACCACATTACTAGAGACCACAGAATTTCGCATTTATTGTTTGAGAAATTCGCGATACAAATTATATTTCGCGTTTTATAATGAATTATATCGCAAAACTTTCTCACACTTAAGGAAACGTTTTTATGTTGAATTGGAAGGAATATTAAAATGTACCTAGGTCAGTGTAATAATAATAATAATAATAATAATAATAATAATAATAATAGTTTTATTTTCCCTGGCAGAGTTAAGGCCATCAGGCCTTCTCTTCCACTCAACCAGGATAAAATCACATACAAAAAAATACATACCGATATACAAATATTAACTTAAAAATAATAATAAACATAATTAAGTAAAAAAGAGAGATTGAATACATATGCACAATCAGTAGTAACTTACTTAACTGTAAGCAGTCTCACTCTTTTCCCAGGTTAATTAAGGATTATAATAGACATCCGAGATGGGCAGGAGAATTAATACCATTACATTGTATGAGATAATCATCATCATCATTCTCCTGTGAAGTATTAGGCCCCTCGGCCTGTTATGGTTTCATTGCCATTTTTTTCTAGGTCTTCCCACATTTCTTCTACCTAAAAGTTGATAATTCAAGGCCATTTTCGGGATATGGGTTTCTTCCATTCTGTGCAAATATTCTTTTATCTCTTCTAATGCATCCTCTGACAGCCCTTAGGAATTTCATTTCTGCTGCTTGGATTTGGTTTCCATCTTTTTCTGTGAATTCTTGATTCACTTCCATATAAGAGAGCTGATACAGTCATTAACTTATAAAATGTTATATGATATAATATGATGTTTATAAAAGAAATCACTATCTTCATATTACAATATACTTTTCTCTTGTTATATTAAACTTTTTAACCTCTACTTCTATTAAAACTCCAGTTTTTTTAATACTTTTATGTACTTCTCAATAAGTGTACCATGTCAAGAAAATTTAATATCAGAATCTATTGTGTGAAAAACCATTGTATCAGTAGGCCTACTTATCGATTCTGAAATTTAAGAAAAGCTAAAATTTTACAAAGGTTAGATTTTTTAACAAGCAATTGTTGAACATTTCTTGAACAGTCAAAACCTAATGCTTAATATAGACTGACTAGCTAATTCTCAGAAATGACTTGGGAAAACAGTATCTGAAGTGAATGCCCGCCATTTGTCTTTCCATGAGTGATATTGGGAACTTGCTGGATTTTAGTTATTTTCAACTCTGAAAGCTCAACTCAGTATTACAAACATTCTAGTAATTAAATTTTAATTAAAAATAGGAATTCTTAATGTTGATTTTACCCAAAAGGTATAAAAGTATATCATTTCTTCTTTTAAAAATTATGTACCAATACTTCTGTATATTACATTGTCATGTTTTAATATTCTTAGCGTTAAAAAATAACGAGATAAATTTTTTTTTTAAATTTATTTAACTTGTTAAAAATAATATACATAACATTACACCTCTATGAGCACAAGTGAATAACTAGTTCTGTAATTTTATTTACAGTACGAAAGAACAGCACAAGTTACCACACAACTTTCTTTCTTTCGTCTTCTATGATCACAACAATTAAATTACATTTAGAAAGAAAACCTTTCGCATTAACAGATGCATACAGGACCTATATGTAATGTTTCAATCTTCTTAAACTGTTTCAAGGCGTGAAATGGTACACTGCAATGAGAGAGTTTTCTATCTTTGAAATAATTGTTTTTAGACATAATAATAATAATAATAATAATAATAATAATAATAATAATAATAATGAATTTATTTTATCTGGCAGAGTTACGGCCATAAGACTTTCTCTAACACTGAACCAGCAAAACGTGACTATCCTAACAATTTTAACATTTTTTCTGCATAATATTTTCTGGGTTTAATGAATAATTTTAATATGCACGAAATTAATTTGAATCACGTGACTCATATTTTTCAGTTCTTTCAGTGACTAGCAGACTGATCTGTTAAAAATGTTCTCTTACTTCTGTCTTCAAAATAAGCTGAAGTATTTCATTATGTAGCAATACATTATATATCTGAACAACAAGAATTTTGCTCCGACTTTAAACAATGTGTCCCTTGTACCCCTTGTACCCTAGTACAAACCCACTCGATTATTGTGACGTTTTGTTAAGTGGCCTAAGTTCTGAACTGTCAGTCAAGTTACAGCGAGCTCAGAATATGTGCGTCAGATACGTGTGCAACATCCGACGATATGATCACATATCACCGTCCTTCGCAGGTCTCTCGTGGCTCCGACTTAAAGAACGCAGAACTTTACACTCTTTGTTTTACTCTTTCGAATTCTGCATGCCTTAACACAAAATTACCTTTCGTCTCGTTTCTCTTATCTATACTCTAACCACGACATAAATACCAGATCACTTATCTGTGGCACGCTAAGTATACCTCTTCATAGAACATCTTGTTATTCATCATCTTTTACAATATCCACCTCGCGTCAATGGAATTCCTTGTCACAAAGTATTAGGGGCTGCAAGACAACAAACACCTTTAAGAACAGCTTAAAAGATAACCTTATTAGCATTTCACTCCAATCATACTGATTTAAACTATCACTGACTACATTGTTACTTTTTTCTTTAGACATCATCCTGATTGCGCTGTATTTTCAAAATTGTCTCATAATAATCTCTTTCTATTATCTAATATTATTTTAAATATATTAACATTCTATGTATTTTAGTTTAATTCTGCTACACAGTTTATTTCAGTGTTTAATTAATAGTTCATAGTATTTTGTTGTTTAATTCGTAAATAACTCTTGTATACATGTAACTCTCATCTAAATCAAATTGTTGAATTCTTTGTAAGTTCATGCATATGTATATACACTTTTTGCTGGTTGAGTGGAAGAGAAGGCCTTACGGCCTTAACTCTGCCAGCTAAAATAAATCATTATTAATATTATTAATATTATTATTATTATTATTATTATTATTATTATTATTATCATGTTTTGATGTGCGCTGAATCCGAAAATGCATCTCTTTTCTTTGTTTCACCTAAGCTTTTTAAGATATTGTATGATTTCACTTTTCGATAAGTACTTTCCCAGGAAACATCTGGCGTGGGTTGGGGCTATAAACCAAAACAAAAGCTAATGCATTTTTATGAGTTTATGATTTGTTTCCGGTTTCTTATGGTTGCTGGCATGTTGATTTGTACTTCTAATAAATAAACAGATATTGGACCCTTCTATTAAGTAAATTTCATAACAGTTCAAAGTGAGGTCAATGCAGTGAACAAACAAGGGTGTGGTTTTCAGTATTTAAAGGAAAAGTTTACCAGTTTGAGTGAAGGCAAATTAAAAGAGGGAATTTTCATCGGTCTACAAATTCACAAAATTATGATTGACCCTTTGTCTGAGGAAAAATTTTCCGTTATAGAAAGAATGGCATGGTGGGCTTTCAAAGACGTTTGCTCAAATTTCCTTGGAAATTCTAGGGCAGAGAACTACATAGAACTTGTTGTGGAAACCATGTTAAGTGCATATGACAAAATGGAGTGTAATGTGGCTCTCAAAATACACTTTTTACATTCTCATTTGGCTTTCTTTCCTCCTAACTTTGGAGCAGTAAGTGACGAGCATGGAGAAAGATTTCATCAAGAAATATATGAAATGGAAAGGCGATATAAAGGAAGATTATTATCCACCATGCTTGCAGACTATTGTTGGTTCCTTGTAAAATACAGTCCCGGGTCTAGTTACAAACAGAAGTCATCCAGAAAATTATTTTAAATGTAATTTCAAATTCCGAGATTTTTCTCATATGCATGAAATATTTTTGTTATATTTTAAACTATGTAACATCATTTTTGTATCCAGTACACATTTTTCAAGTATTATGAGGAATTTTGAATCCCTCGTGTGTTGTAATTTTATCAGTAGCAGTGAAAAATTAAAAACAAATAAGTTTTGTCATAAAAAATTCAATTCATTTTCTCCGGAAAATGGTATGTGATGAGGCAATTTGGATTTTAAATTCAGATTTAGGGCACACATATTAGTAATATTCACCTATTTTTATTTCGAAGCAAGACAAGAAGTAAACATTTGTTGTTCAGTGAGAGATTATTAACTTTATTCTACACAAGGAAATGACTGTAGGGATATTCACTACCTTCTGAATCCAAAATTATTTCAGCAATAAATTCACAATCTTCATTTACAATTACAGCTTTTACATTTTGCCATGCTACGAAATCTCTCATTTTCTCTATCTTGAAATTAGTTTTCAACAAATATGTTTTGTGAAAGTCAAATATAGGACATCCAAATATCTGTAGACTTATTCAGTAGATTTAAGCCAACTACCCCATGTTGAAAAGATTGCTTCTAGGTGCAGAAGAATTGAATTATCAGCATGATTTTCATCTAGATGTGACCAATATAGGAGTGTGTTATTTTCCTAGACAAATGGAAACATTTTTCGAAACTAATGAATGTATTTTCACCTAAATTCTTTTGCAGAACATTGCCGAAAAGACTATAGAGAGCCGAATCTCTAACAATTTATTTGACATTTTCATAATCAATGGAAAATGTATCGGTATATTTGAGGATAGTTTGTGAACAAGTCCTACAGTTTCCAGAATCCAAAGTGCATGATATAAAGTATGTTTGGTGCTGAAATGAGTCATTTTGTCTTAACTAGGATGGCAAATTTGCGGCGACTAACTTGACATATCTGTGGTTTCATCACGTATTAGAGATCTCCCAATCCTAAACAAAATTGAAAAAAATATTTTAATAATTGCCGTATTATTAACATTTTGTTTATAATTGGAGAAGTGCAACAAATTAACAAATAGAAAAAAAGTATAATTGAGTTTTTGTGTGATCAGTATATAATATATATTGAGTAAAAAATACTAACCTAGAACATATTTTGAAGCCAACCTGACAGTTGCATCATCAACTTTTCAATTGGAATATTTGCACTTAATGAGGATTTTTGTCATATCCATCTGAAACTCCTTGAGGAGAGAGGGAGAAGTGAGCATGCTTTATTGCCGTGGGAAAGAAACTCTGTGGATTCTGATTGTCATAATTCCACTGAAAGAACCTAGATAAATATTGAAGGGAAATAATACCGAAAGTGGATATAATCTAATATGTAGGCTACTTCATAAGGGGGAAAGGTGTCACAGCAGAGCAGAATCATCGAAAGAAGGGTAGCAATCCTCACTAGTCATGGGGACTGACCGAGTGAAGGACAAATTAGATTGCTCAAAGCCCTCAATGCAGCACACGAAAACTATGGCTCCAATTTGTGAACGCATAAATCTTCAGTTGACGTTAATATTTTCAGAATGACATTTTTCACTTTCAGTCTCAAATGTTATAATGTTTCTCCCCTCTCCTAACCTGCCATCACATTACAAAATTTTCTGTTACTGATCTTTAGGAATGTTTGGTATAAGGGGTGGGCTGTTAAATCCATTAAGCTGTGTGTGTGCGTGCGTGCGTGCGCGTGTGTGTGTTTGTGTTTTTTTTTTTTAACAGTATATTTTTCAACATGCCCCATTACATAGGTAATATTACATGTTTTGACATTTCTAGATAATTACATTTTTAAGATTGCAAATTTGCCAGTTGCGTAATCAATAAATATCTGTGTGATATGATATACGATGAGAATAAATTATAGTTAAGTACCATTCCAAATTCTGAATTCTTGCACCTTCCTACTTACAAACTTTCAAATTACATTAGCATTATTAATTCAAGATTATAAGACCCTATGTTTTCCTAGTTACAATTTTAAATTACATCAGCAGCAATAATTTATATATATATATATATATATATATATATATATATATATATATATATATATATATATATATCACTCCTTCATTTTCCTAGTTGCAGATTTCAATTCAATAAGCAATCAACACACAAAGGATAAAGATAATATACCAGTAAGTTACACAGATAGATCAAAAGACATTAAGGACATGGATATAGTTCCACAGTATCAGTTGTACAAGTTACACATACAATAGTGTGTGCGTGCGTGTGTGTTTTTTTATTATTATTAACTGTATACCCCCTTGCATAGGAATACTACAAGCTTTATAAATTTAATACTCTTACATCAGTTTGCAGTATCTTAACATATTTACAAAATACCAGAACTTTCAAAAATATGTTTCTACTCAATATACAAACGTTCTTTCTGACATTTTGACAATTTTCAAATGTGTCTTATAATAATGGCGGGGGGGGGGGGAGGGTGGTTTTGTGTGGGTGTATGCGTGTTTTTTCTATTCTTTCACAAAAAAAAATTATTATTATTTTGCTGCAAAACATCTTTTTCGCGAAAATTCACTATAAAATACTCGTATATCTTTATTAGATACATAATTTCAAAGAATCCCAGTTCCCCTTTAATCAATGAGTTATTGTTAATGCGAAAATCTGTGGACTCTTCATATTACCATGACTTTGTATTGTGATATTAACATGTTTGATTGTTTCTATTTTATTTAACTTGAATAAATTTTTAACTTTTTTTTTTACAAAAAATTTTAATGCATTAATGAAACCAATTATATGACTCATAAATCTTCCTTCACATCTCTTATTTGTTTTCTTGTTTGAAGGCAATCTTTTATCTGTTCTTGTAAGTAACTATAAATATTTGATTATCGGTATTTGTTTATTTACCAAGGCAAAAATAGTAACTGTAATAAATTAACTGTTAATTATGATACATTGCTCAAATAGTTGCAATTTTTGTTATAATATAAACCTTTCTGGAAGGCTAATTTTATTCATTTATATTTAAAACAAGCACATAAAAGTGAAAAGATATGTATAAATATAAATATATATTAATATTCAGACTTCGCCCCAAGTGGCAGAATTTACAGATCAGTGAAAAAACCTATTAAAAAAATTGAAATTTTGGTTTTAACTCTAAAATATAAAATAATATTTCAGTTTTCTAAATCTGTGCTTATTTTGGCCCTATGACAACTTAATGACAGATATGTCAGTTATGTCCACGGATACTAACTTTCGGAAAATAATGCAGCAATGGCTAGAAGATAAAGTTAGTGATGAAAATGAAATAGGTGAATGTCCACATTTCGATAATCTTGCTCAAACCCCGATTTTATAATCCTTAGTAAAACATCAAATTCACAGCACATGACATATTCTTAGAAAAAGACATACATATCCCTAATGAAGTTGCCACATGAGAATAGATATGAAACAGCCCACCTCCTTCTCCTAATACTCTTCCAACAAATTATATTATATCTTGGAGAAGACAAGTTTGTATGGTACAGTTAACTCCAACGAAAAAAACATAAAAGAAAACTTCACATAATATTATTTGAGGTCTACTTGCAATTATCACATCCGCTCAAGAGTTCAGTAGTGCAGCAGCTCCTATAGACATCTGTAACCTGCTTTTGGTTAATTAATAAAAATAAATTACTTTCAAGTAAATATTTTTATTATATTTATTGTAAAATTTGTGTTATTGTTAAAAATATATTATTTTGAATTAAATGCGCATAAATTACTAATGCAACAAAAATGAAATATGCCTGGCATCCAAGACCGATCTTTCCGTAGGTGTGTTTTAATGTGTCTTTCGAGTTACGGGTTAAATCTGCTGCTCCTCTGGGTAAGTTTATGATGCTACTAAGCAGCCAGTGGACAGGTGGAAGGACACACTAGGAGAAGGACAATCAGACACAAGAGAGACGTACTGATAACATCATAGTTCATGGCACTGCTGGTCAACCAGTGGACAGGTGGAGTTACAAACAAGGAGGAAAATCAGATGCAAGGGACACGTACTGATAACATCATAGTTCATGACATTACTAGTCAGCCAATGGACAGATGGAGGGACACACAAGGACAAACAGACGCAAGGGACACGTACTGATAACGTCATAGTTAATGGCATTACTAGTCAGCCAATGGACAGGTGGAAGGACACACAGGGAGGACAATTAGATGCAAGGGACACGTACTGATAACGTCATAGTTCATGGCATTACTCGTCAGGCAATGGACAGATGGAGGGAAACACAAGGAGGACAATCAGATGCAAGGGACACGTTATGATAACGTCATAGTTCATGGCATTACTAGTCAGCCAATAGACAGATGGAGGGACACACAAGGAGGATAATCAGACGCAAGGGACACGTACTGATAACGTCATTGTTCATGGCATTACTAGTCAGCCAATGGACAGATGGAGGGACACACAAGGAGGACAATCAGATGCAAGGGACACATACTGATAACGTCCTAGTTTATGGCATTACTAGTCAGCCAATGGACAGATGGAGGGACACACAAGGAGGACAATCAGACGCAAGGGACACGTACTGATAACGTCATACTTTATGACACTTCTTGTCAGCCAGTGGACAGGTGGAGTTACACACAAGGAGGATAATCAGATGCAAGGGACACGTACTGATAACCTCATAGTTCACGGCATTACTAGTCAGCCAATGGACAGATGGAGGGACACACAAGGACAATCAGACGCAAGGGACACGTACTGATAACGTCATAGATAATGGCATTACTAGTCAGCCAATGGACAGGTGGAGGGACACACAGGGAGGACATTCAGATGCAAGGGACACGTACTGATAACGTCATAGTTCATGGCATTACTCGTCAGGCAATGGACAGATGGAGGGAAACACAAGGAGGACAATCAGATGCAAGGGACACGTTATGATAACGTCATAGCTCATGGCATTACTAGTAAGCCAATAGACAGATGGAGGGACACACAAGGAGGACAATCAGATGCAAGGGACACGTACTGATAACGTCATAGTTAATGGCATTACTAGTCAGCCAATGGACAGATGGAGGGACACACAAGGAGGACAGTCAGACGCAAGGGACACGTACTGATAACGTCATTGTTCATGGCATTACTAGTCAGCCAATGGACAGATGGAGGGACACACAAGGAGGACAATCAGATGCAAGGGACACGTACTGATAACGTCATAGTTAATGGCATTACTAGTCAGCCAATAGACAGATGGAGGGACACACAAGGAGGACAGTCAGACGCAAGGGACACGTACTGATAACGTCATTGTTTATGGCATTACTAGTCAGCCAATGGACAGATGGAGGGACACACAAGGAGGACAATCAGATGCAAGGGACACATTATGATGTCATAGTTCATGGCATTACTAGTCAGCCAATAGACAGATGGAGGGACACACAAGGAGGACAATCAGATGCAAGGGACACGTACTGATAACGTCATAGTTAATGGCATTACTAGTCAGCCAATGGACAGATGGAGGGACACACAAGGAGACAGTCAGACGCAAGGGACACGTACTGATAACGTCATTGTTCATGGCATTACTAGTCAGCCAATGGACAGATGGAGGGACACACAAGAAGTACAATCAGATGCAAGGGACACGTACTGATAACGTCATAGTTAATGGCATTACTAGTCAGCCAATAGACAGATGGAGGGACACACAAGGAGGACAGTCAGACGCAAGGGACACGTACTGATAACGTCATTGTTCATGGCATTACTAGTCAGCCAATGGACAGATGGAGGGACACACAAGGAGGACAATCAGATGCAAGGGACACGTACTGATAACGTCATAGTTCATGGCATTACTCGTCAGGCAATGGACAGATGGAGGGAAACACAAGGAGGAGAATCAGATGCAAGGGACACGTTATGATAACGTCATAGTTCATGGCATTACTAGTCAGCCAATAGACAGATGGAGGGACACACAAGGAGGACAATCAGACGCAAGGGACACGTACTGATAACGTCATTGTTCATGGCATTACTAGTCAGCCAATGGACAGATGGAGGGACACACAAGGAGGACAATCAGATGCAAGGGACACATACTGATAACGTCCTAGTTTATGGCATTACTAGTCAGCCAATGGACAGATGGAGGGACACACAAGGAGGACAATCAGACGCAAGGGACACGTACTGATAACGTCATACTTTATGACACTTCTTGTCAGCCAGTGGACAGGTGGAGTTACACACAAGGAGGATAATCAGATGCAAGGGACACGTACTGATAACCTCATAGTTCACGGCATTACTAGTCAGCCAGTGGACAGATGGAGGGACACACAAGGACAATCAGACGCAAGGGACACGTACTGATAACGTCATAGATAATGGCATTACTAGTCAGCCAATGGACAGGTGGAGGGACACACAGGGAGGACATTCAGATGCAAGGGACACGTACTGATAACGTCATAGTTCATGGCATTACTCGTCAGGCAATGGACAGATGGAGGGAAACACAAGGAGGACAATCAGATGCAAGGGACACGTTATGATAACGTCATAGTTCATGGCATTACTAGTCAGCCAATAGACAGATGGAGGGACACACAAGGAGGACAATCAGATGCAAGGGACACGTACTGATAACGTCATAGTTAATGGCATTACTAGTCAGCCAATGGACAGATGGAGGGACACACAAGGAGGACAGTCAGACGCAAGGGACACGTACTGATAACGTCATTGTTCATGGCTTTACTAGTCAGCCAATGGACAGATGGAGGGACACACAAGGAGGACAATCAGATGCAAGGGACACGTACTGATAACGTCATAGTTAATGGCATTACTAGTCAGCCAATAGACAGATGGAGGGACACACAAGGAGGACAGTCAGACGCAAGGGACACTTACTGATAACGTCATTGTTCATGGCATTACTAGTCAGCCAATGGACAGATGGAGGGACACACAAGGAGGACAATCAGATGCAAGGGACACGTACTGATAACGCCATAGTTCATGGCATTACTCGTCAGGCAATGGACAGATGGAGGGAAACACAAGGAGGACAATCAGATGCAAGGGACACATTATGATGTCATAGTTCATGGCATTACTAGTCAGCCAATAGACAGATGGAGGGACACACAAGGAGGACAATCAGATGCAAGGGACACGTACTGATAACGTCATAGTTAATGGCATTACTAGTCAGCCAATGGACAGATGGAGGGACACACAAGGAGGACAGTCAGACGCAAGGGACACGTACTGATAACGTCATTGTTCATGGCATTACTAGTCAGCCAATGGACAGATGGAGGGACACCCAAGGAGTACAATCAGATGCAAGGGACACGTACTGATAACGTCATAGTTAATGGCATTACTACTCAGCCAATAGACAGATGGAGGGACACACAAGGAGGACAGTCAGACGCAAGGGACACGTACTGATAACGTCATTGTTCATGGCATTACTAGTCAGCCAATGGACAGATGGAGGGACACACAAGGAGGACAATCAGATGCAAGGGACACGTACTGATAACGTCATAGTTCATGGCATTACTCGTCAGGCAATGGACAGATGGAGGGAAACACAAGGAGGAGAATCAGATGCAAGGGACACGTTCTGATAACGTCATAGTTCATGGCATTACTAGTCAGCCAATAGACAGATAGAGGGACACACAAGGAGGACAATCAGATGCAAGGGACACGTACTGATTATGTCATAGTTCATGGCACTGCTGTTCAGCCAGTGGACAGGTGGAGGGACACACTAGGAGAAGGACAATCAGATGTAACGAACACGTACTGATTATGTCATAGTTCATGGCACTGCTGTTCAGCCAGTGGACAGGTGGAGGGACACACTAGATGGACAATGAGATGTAACGAACACGTACTGATTATGTCATAGGTCATGACACTGCTGTTCAGCCAGTGGACAGGTGGAGGGACACACTAGGAGAAGGACAATCAGATGTAACAATCACGTACTGATTATGTCATAGTTCATGGCACTGCTGTTCAGCCAGTGGACAGGTGGAGGGACACACTAGAAGGACAATGAGATGTAACGAACACGTACTGATTATGTCATAGTTCATGGCACTGCTGTTCAGCCAGTGGACAGGTGGAGGGACACACTAGGAGAAGGACAATCAGATGTAACGAACACGTACTGATTATGTCATAGTTCATGGCACTGCTGTTCAGCCAGTGGACAGGTGGAGGGACACACTAGGAGAAGGACAATTAGATGTAACGAACATGTACTGATTATGTCATAGTTCATGGCACTGCTAATCAGCCAGTGGACAGGTGGAGGGACAATCAGATGTAACGAACACGTACTGATTATGCCATAGTTCATGGCACTCCTGTTCAGCCAGTGGACAGGTGGAGGGACACACTAGGAGAAGGACAATCAGATGTAACGAACACGTACTGATTATATCATAGTTCATGGCACTGCTAATCAGCCAGTGGACAGGTGGAGGGACACACTAGGAGAAGGACAATCAGATGTAACGATCACGTACTGATTATGTCATAGTTCATGGCATTGCTAATCAGCCAGTGGACAGGTGGAGGGACACACTAGGAGAAGGACAATCAGATGTAACAAACACGTACAGATTGTCATAGTTCATGGCACTGCTGTTCAGCCTGTGGACAGGTGGAGGGACACACTAGGAGAAGGACAATCAGATGTAACGAACACGTACTGATTATGTCATAGTTCATGGCACTGCTTTTCAGCCAGTGGACAGGTGGAGGGACACACTAGGAGAAGGACGATCAGATGTAACGAAAACGTACTGATTATGTCATATTTCATGGCACTGCTGTTCAGCCACTGGACAGTTGGAGGGACACACTAGGAGAAGGACAATCAGATGTAACGAACACGTACTGATTATGTCATAGTTCATGGCACTGCTGTTCAGCCAGTGGACAGGTGGAGGGACACACTAGGAGAAGGACAATCAGATGTAACGAACACGCACTGATTATGTCATAGTTCATGGCACTGCTAATCAGCCAGTGGACAGGTGTAGGGACACACTATGTGAAGGACAATCAGCTGTAACGAACACGTACTGATTATGTCATAGTTCATGGCACTGCTAATCAGCCAGTGGACAGTTGGAGGGACACACTAGAAGGACAGTCAGATGTAACGAACACGTACTGATTATGTCATAGTTTATGGCACTGCTAATCAGCCAGTGGAAAGGTGGAGGGACACACTAGGAGAAGGACAATCTGATATAACGAACACGTACTGATTATGTCATAGTTCATGGCATTGCTAATCAGCCAGTGGGCAGGTGGAGGGACACACTAGGAGAAGGACAATCAGATGTAACGAACACGTACTTATTATGTCATAGTTCTTGGCACTGCTGTTCAGCCAGTGGACAGGTGGAGTGACACACTAGGAGAAAGACAATCAGATGTAAGAAACACGTACTGATTATTTCGTAGTTCATGGCACTGCTGTTCAGCCAGAGGACAGGTGGAGGGACACACTAGGAGAAGGACAATCAGATGTAACGAACACGTACTGATTATTCATAGTTCATGTCACTGCTGTTCAGCCAGTAGACAGTTGAGGGACACACTAGGAGAAGGACAATCAGATGTAACGAACACGTACTGATTATGTCATAGTTCATTGCACTTCTGTTCAGCCAGTGGACAGGTGGAGGGACACACTAGGAGAAGGACAATCAGATGTAACGAACACGTACTGATTATGTCATAGTTGATGGCACTGCTGTTCAGCCAGTGGACAGGTGGAGTGACACACTAGGAGAAAGACAATCAGATGTAACGAACACGTACTGATTATTTCGTAGTTCATGGCACTGCTGTTCAGCCAGAGGACAGGTGGAGGGACACACCAGGAGAAGGACAATCAGATGTAACGAACACGTACTGATTATGTCATAGTTCATGGCACTGCTGTTCAGCCAGTGGACAGGTGGAGGGACACACTAGGAGAAGGACAATCAGATGTAACGAACACGTACTGATTATGTCATAGTTCATGGCACTGCTGTTCAGCCAGTGGACAGGTGGAGGGACACACTAGGAGAAGGACAATCAGATGTAACGAACACGTACTGATTATGTCATAGTTCATGGCACTGCTGTTCAGCCAGTGGACAGGTGGAGGGACACATTAGGAGAAGGACAATCATATGTAACGAACACGTACTGATTATGTCATAGTTCATGGCACTGCTGTTCAGCCAGTGGACAGGTGGAGGGACACACTAGGAGAAGGACAATCAGATGTAACGAACACGTACTGATTATGTCATAGTTCATGGCACTGCTGTTCAGCCAGTGGACAGGTGGAGGGACACACTAGGAGAAGGACAATCAGATGTAACGAACACGTACTGACTATGTCATAGATCATGGCACTGCTAATCAGCCAGAGGACAGTTGGAGGGACACACTAGAAGGATAATCTGATGTAACGAACACGTACTGATTATGTCATAGTTCATGGCACTGCTTTTCAGCCAGTGGACAGGTGGAGGGACACACTAGAAAGACAATCAGGTGTAACGAACACGTACTGATTATGTCATAGTTCATGGCACTGCTGTTCAGCCAGTGGACAGGTGGAGGGACACACTAGGAGAAGGACAATCAGATGTAACGAACACGTACTGATTATGTCATAGTTCATGACACTGCTTTTCAGCCAGTGGACAGGTGGAGGGACACACTAGGAGAAGGACAATCATATGTAACGAACACATACTGATTATGTCATAGTTCATGGCACTGCTGTTCAGCCAATGGGCAGGTGGAGGGACACACTAGGAGAAGGAGAATCAGATGTAACGAACATGTACTGATTATGCCATAGTTCATGGCACTGCTAATCATCCAGTGGACAGGTGGAGCGACACACTAGAAGGACAATCAGATGTAACGAACACGTACTGATTATCTCATAGTTCATGGCACTGCTAATCAGCCAGTGGACAGGTGGAGGGACACACTAGGAGAAGGACAATCAGATGTAACGAACACGTACTTATGTCATAGTTCATGGCACTGCTGTTCAGCGAGTTGACAGGTGGAGGGACACACTAGATGGACAATCAGATGTAACGAACACGTACTGATTATGTCATAGGTCATGGCACTGCTGTTCAGCCAGTGGACAGGTGGAGGGACACACTAGGAGAAGGACAATCAGATGTAACGAACACGTACTTATTATGTCATAGTTCATGGCACTGCTGTTCAGCCAGTGGACAGGTGGAGGGACACACTAGGAGAAGGACAATCAGATGTAACGAACACGTACTGATTATGTCATAGTTCATGGCACTGGTGTTCAGCCAGTGGACAGGTGGAGGGACACACTAGGAGAAGGACAATCAGATGTAACGAACACGTACTGATTATGTCATAGTTCATGGCACTGCTGTTCAGCCAGTGGACAGGTGGAGGGACACACTAGGAGAAGGACAATCAGATGTAACGAACACGTACTGATTATGTCATAGTTCATGGCACTGCTGTTCAGCCAGTGGACAGGTGGATGGACACACTAGGAGAAGGACAATCAGTTGGTAACGAACACGTACTGATTATGTCATAGTTCATGGCACTGCTGTTCAGCCAGTGGACAGGTGGAGGGACATACTAGGAGAAGGACAATCAGATGTAACGAACACGTACTGATTATGTCATAGGTCATGGCACTGCTGTTCAGCCAGTGGACAGGTGGAGGGACACACTAGGAGAAGGACAATCAGATGTAACGAACACGTACTTATTATGTCATAGTTCATGGCACTGCTTTTCAGCCAGTGGACAGGTGGAGGGACACACTAGGAGAAGGACAATCAGATGTAACGAACACGTACTGATTATGTCATAGTTCATGGCACTGCTGTTCAGCCAGTGGACAGGTGGAGGGACACACTAGGAGAAGGACAATCAGATGTAACGAACACGTACTGATTATGTCATAGTTGATGGCACTGCTGTTAAGCCAGTGGACAGGTGGAGGGACATACTAGGAGAAGGACAATCAGATGTAACGAACACGTACTGATTATGTCATAGTTCATTGCACTGCTGTTCAGCCAGTGGACATGTGGAGGGACACACTAGGAGAAGGACAATCAGATGTAACGATCACCTACTGATTATGTCATAGTTCATGGCACTGCTGTTCAGCCAGTGGACAGGTGGAGGGACACACTAGGAGAAGGACAATCAGATGTAACGAACACTTACTGATTATGTCATAGTTCATGGCACTGCTAATCAGCCAGTGGACAGGTGGAGGGACACACTAGAAGAAGGACAATCAGACGCAAGTTGCATGTACTGATAACATTATAGTTCACATTTATTCAGCACAGAGAGTTTAATTAATGGTACAGTGCTGTCATTTCAGCATCAACTCTCTATGTGTATGTCGCCCACCATAGAAACAGTCCAGCTTGTGGGTGCCAATACTCCTACCCTCTTATGTCGCAAGAGGGGTGGCAGGAGTGAATAAGTACACTGTTAGCATGAAATATATGATTGCTTGGTTTTCAGTACTGAAAATAATGACATAATGGCAAGTGTAGGTGTGAAAAGTAAGCACAATGCTTATGCCAAATATGAAAATTTATTATGTAAGTATTAAACTGCAATCACGATGGATAAGCACAATGAATGATATATATAAAAAAATATTATAACAAATGTAATATACAGGGATGTTTCTATGTATATCATTCCCATGAATATAAGATGATCATTGAAGATGATAGAAAGAAAATGATTGATGCATTATCAAAAACATTTTGAACTCTTAATATTCCGAAATTTAAATTGGTGAAGTATTGAAAGTCTAAGTATAAGTTAAAACGATGTGTTATTAATAATAATTTATTGTTTATTATTTAAATTTTGTCTTACTTCTCGAACGTCGCACATTTGCCTCTGAAGTAATGCCAATAGCTAGGAGCACTTACAGATGTGAACAATTATTTTTTTTCTTTCACAAACGAATCTCAACAAAACGAGTTCATTATGAGGATGTTTTCTAGCAAAACTGTTCACTCTAACATTTGAAAGAATTATTTCTTGGAAAAGTCATAAATGTCCTGAATAAATAATCATAGTAGTATTGTATATGTGTTGGATATACAGCATACACCTCTGTACAGTCACAACATACACTCACACCACCGCACTTATGAAGTTCAATCTGATAGACAGCAGTTCATAATCTTGGCCCATGTCCTTGACATACCTGGTGTACCGGTAGTATGTACTACAGTGTTATAATTCGTCACTGACCTGAATGTTGGTACACATTGTATGCGTGTCTCTTTGTGTACTAAAAGCCATCCACAGTTTTCTCTATTCACAAAACTGAACATTGCAGAGAGAGGGCATTGTAAAGAAAGCATATGTGGGTCATTCTAAAAAAAAAAGATTCAGTTTGGCGATGTAAAGTTAGAAATGAGAAAATATTTCAAACAAGGTTTATATTAATATGTTTAGCCTTGATGCTGTAATTAAGACAACTTCAGACCATTTTCAGCAACTAATAACTGTATTTTCACGTTGTACACACTTTTACAAAAAAAATCTTGTGCATGGAGGAGACATTAAAGAAATCATACTGGAAAAATAACTTCTGTGCTTCCCATATTGACACATACATATTCAAAGTACAGTAGAATTCCTTGTATCCGGCAACTGTGGGACAAAGCCAGTGCCGGATAATTGGAAAATATGTTTATAGGTAATGTAAGGAAATACTGTACAACACAAACATTTTTTTCCAAGTTGAAATTCAGTCATTTTCATATAGATATTTAAAAATAAAGTTTTGAAATTCAAATTCAAATTCAAATTTAATTACAATTTACATTTGAAATGAATACATGTGAATAGATACCTGAAATGAGCATATGCTCGTGCTCGGGTACAGTCCAGTAGTCTACATAAAATTTTACAGGGACCAAATGATAATGCTGAAGATAGAAATAATAGTAACAATATTAATAATAATAATAATAATAATAATAATAATAATAATAACAATAAAAATATAAAAATAAAATAATCGTGACAGAAATGATACAAAGATTGTAATACAAAATAATTCATTAATAATAATAATAATAATAATAATAGTGATAAAACAAAAATATTTACAATAATAAAATAAATACTAAGACGGATAAAATAAAATATAAAACCACTAGCGAGAGTTAACACAACTTAAATAAGCATATAATAACCGGGAAAAAATGACGAACTCGAAAATCAACAGAAAAGTTCGTTGTATCGCAGACGACAGCAACCGCCGCATTGACATTGTGTTGTGCATTAATGGTAGTAGGGGGGAGCTGAAAGTCTATGTAAGTGCCATTCTCTTCGAATATTCTCGTACAATCATGGGAAGTTAATGCTGCAAAAACAAAATGTCTACGAGTCAAACTGTTCATTATTACCAGGATGAATACAAATAATACTGAAATATATTAATCAACTTTCAGTTATAGATCTCCCCTTTTGTGCAAGACATATCGTATCAAAAATATTTTATGAATGGTGGGGAAAATATAAATTTCAAGAACTCTCTAGTGACAAGAGATAGTGACAAGTACAATCAAGTGTATCTGTGGTGATGCTAAGAAATCATTTATTGGAGATATACACTGTTATTAATTAAGAAAATGATCTATTTATATTTGTTACAATGTTTTATCTTATAGGTTACATGCATCAGATAAATACAATAAAAATTAGTACCATATAATGCTAGTAACAATAAAAAAAATTAATAAATAAAAAATAAAATTGATCAAATATCATACAAACATTTTCACTTTATTTTTAAACTTAAGAATGTGTAAATTGCTTAGGTCTGGATTATTTTTCAATACTGAATTGTATAGTCTTGGTCCATAATTCCTACTGTGTCTTAATCCAGCTGTAGTGTGGCATTTAGGTTCTGCCACAAGAGTTGGGACATTTCTTCTGGTGCTATGTATATGTTTTTCAGTTATAAAATTCATTCGATTTTTGTGAAAATAAGTTAGTAATGTATGTATATATATTTGCTCAATTTTTAATACTTGGAATTCAGAATAAATAAATTGTGTCGGATAATCAAGTGGTTTATGCAGACAAATTTTGATGATACGTTTTTGTAGTAATATTAATTGAGTTAAGATAGTCTTTGTCATTCCACCCCATCCTATTATTCCGTATTGAATGACTGATTGAAACAAGGCTAGATAAACTACGCGGAGAACATAGATAGGCATATATGCATGAAGGGTTACAAAGTTGTGAATTGTTTTCCGTAACCTATTACATACATATGTTACATGTTTATTCCATCTTAAATGTTGATCAATGATGACACCTAAGTATTTTACTTGCGTACAATGTTTATTTTTAGTACTGAATACGGTAATGTACTTTCATCAGTTCATAATATTATTGTAATACATAATAGCATAAAAAATACTTCACATTTTCGTAACCTTAAGGCAATTTTAAATAACGGCCATGTGGTATGAAAAGCAGTGTAGCCGACGTCACAACTATGAAGATGAAGTTTCGCTCGATGATTTTAACCTCTTTAACATATCTTTAATGTCTTCGTGTGTATATATACTATCTACCACTCAAATGAAACGTGCTGTAAGAACAGAGAATTTCACACTTTCCTATTTAGACTCGTCCAACACCCCTTTGAAATGGGCGAGTTCAAGTGGTAAATTTAAAGATATCGTCTCTGTGCATTGTTTGCAAGTCCCAAGTGACAGCTTACCGATGCTACCCGATCTACTCCAGGAATATAATGTTGTTTTCTGTTTACGTTTTCACGCGTGATTAGTGTAAAGAGTGAACAATATGTGGCATGTGTGCTCCAGGAAAATCACATCTTCGTCTGACTCTTCCCTTTCGTATGAATGACTTTTTTTTTTGATCTAGCCAAAAGTGCCGTTGTTTTGGTTTTGCTGGTTATTTGGGTGCCGGATACAAAGGGTTTTACTGTAATTCGGATGTGGTTTATATAATCTAAATAACGTTATTCTTTGAAATGTAACACAGAAGGGATATATTATTGAGTTGGAGTTGAAATTTGTTTTGTATTGCAAAATCTTTTTCTCTCAAGGGAATGAATCACATTAAATTTGAATGATAATTATAATATAATCTAAATCATTTCCCTCAAAAGGAACATAAAGAGTAATAAACTTATGGAATATGTATGATAAGAACTTTCTTGTGTTAAATATTATTAACATACCTTGTTAACATGTTTCGACCTATTTTCGGTCATCTTCGGAACTGGTCGTTGTTGGTCTTGGCACCTCTTGTTTCCTGTGTGGGTGTGTTCGAAGTGTAGAGTCAGAGTGTATGTGTTTTGAAATTGAGTTGTGTGTTGAGAATATCGTTGGGGTGTATTTTCGTGTGTCTGTATATTTCATATTGTTCTAGTGTGTTGAGTTCCTGGCTTTTTGGTTGGATGTGCAGTATTTCCATGTCTGTGTTGATGTTTCTGTATAGAGTGTTAGTTGGGAGCCCGGAGGGAAAAAGATCTTTGGGGAGGCCGAGATGTAGATGGAAGGATATTAAAATGTATTTGAGGGAGGTGGGATATGATGGTAGAGACGGGATTAATCTTGCACAGGATAGGGACCGATGAAGAGCTTATGTGAGGGCGGCATGAACCTTCGGGTTCCTTAAAAGCCATTTGTAAGTAAGTAAGTAATGTCTGTCAGTGTTCAGTAGTATGGTACACAGCAGCTCTACTCTCACATGTGAAAGTTTAGCATAGACGGTTAACACACAGAGCAACAAATCTGAAGATTGCGAGTTCAATTCCAGTCTGTTACTTTTCTTTTCCATTTCTTAGATGGGGATTTTGGTTAATGTGTTTAAAGATAATATTTTGCGAAAAGTTAATTAATGTTTAATTCTTTACTGTTTATTATGAAAAATTAGCTGACTTCTTTTGTGTTTTCTAATGGAATGTTTGAATAACATTTAAAAACAGTGAACCCAGGAGCATATGAAAGGGGGGGGTTACCGGGTTTGACCCCCTCCCCTTGAAATTAAAATAATGACATATTTAAGTTTCAGTATTTTTTTTTATCCATAATCGTTTACCTATAATAAACGAATAACTGTTGACTAAATACATACAGAGTTAGTTGCGCCACATAAATAACTTTTGAAGCATCTGGTTCAGTGACATGAAACTCTTTGTGTGTGGGGATAGCCAATACTAATGGTATTAAAGGTAAAGGTATCCCCGTCACATGCCATGAAGGCACTTGGGGGGCATGGAGGTAGAGCCCCATGCTTTCCATGACCTCGGCACTAGAATGAGGTGGTGTGGTTCGCACCATGCTCCGACCACCTTTTACCCCCAGGAAAGACCCGGTACTCAATTTTATAGGAGGCTGAGTGAACCTCGAGGCCGTTCTGGAAATTTGGCAACGAGAAAAATCCTGTCACCACTTGGGATCGAACCCCAGACCTTCCAGTCCGTAGCCAGTTGCTCCACCAACTGAGCTACGTGGCTGCCTAATAATGGTATTACAGAGATTTTTATATACTTCTGACTTAACCGGAAGTAATGCCAACTCTTATTTTAAATGGAATACTCAATATATTTTTATATTTTCGAATAATGCTCATTAAGACCTTTTTAAAAAGTACCCACACTGAATATTTCTGTACAAATTTATTGTTGCTAAATCAAGAAAACAAAAAAATGTAAGTCTAACGAATAATACGAATAAAACGCTTTTCTTTTACTGTGATTTGACTGTCCTTTCTTTATATCCATGAAATATAAGTAAAAGGTTTCTTTTGTTTACTGTGATTTGACTGTTCTTTGTTTATATCCATGGAATCATGTTTATTTATACAGAAACAGGTTATTTAAGGGATTGAATCTGACATCCTATCAGATGTTGAGCGAAAGGGAAATAATTCTAATTTTAATTATACTTGGCTATGGAGACAGGCAATGATCTCATCGAGAGGCAGTGAATTTATTTAATGAAATGTATCCAGATCACAATCCAATTCAACTTACAACAGTGACAAGGATCTAAGGAAATTTGCTGAAATTGAAAGCGTAAAGAACTTACCAAGATCAGGTCGCCAACCACATATACTGTACATCTCTCATAACTAGGGGGCGGATGTTGATGACCTAAAAATCTACTTAAAATGATCATTAAAATGCTCTTAAAATAATGGAAAATTGACATGAAATTAAAAGAAAATTACATTTAAATATTATTGACCGTACTCGCACCACAACTTCTTACAAATCAGTCACCTTGTTTCAAGGACTGCTCTGCAAATGTCAGAGAGAAGAGGCAACTTCCTGAAATTTGACTAAGATAAAGGAAAGAGTATGAAACAAAATGAAAGTTTTAAGGGAAAACTATAGATTTAAACGAAGGTTTACAATGTGTTTCAATCAGGGGTGGTCCATGTCAGTGTCTTCATTCTCTGTCTCCTCCTCCTTCCGCTCTTCACTTTTGTTACCAGACCTTCCAAATGGGGAGTGCAAATGACAAAACAAATTGCGGGCACTGCATGAATTCTTGCAATCTTTGTGTTAAAATACTGACTACTGTAGTACATCCCTTCAAAACTATATTGGGGACACAACTCCCTATTGTCCAGGAAATGGTGAAAGTTTTCCCATTTCCAAACATAAATTCTAAATACACTCTCGTACCAACAAAAGAATAGAAGCGGTCAAAGCCCTCACGTAAAAAAATCATTTGATGCGCTGTCCTGCTTTGTCAAAAAACACTATGAATAGCAGATATTGGGAAGTCAGAAGTAAAATGAATTTATAACCATCTTTATGTTCATGCCATTTGAATAAATAAATAAATTATCGATAATGTATGTGGAGAGTTGCAGTATAGTGTGTGCAGCACCTCCGTCTCTGATGGTACCGGCATCTATATAGCAGCAGATTGGAAATGTTGCTCGCTCCAGGTTGCTGCTGGTGTCGTGTGATTTGTGTACTGGTTAGTGATTGGTCTGTCTTGCATTAGGTATGGTATGTTGATGTTGAAGAGTTGCCACAATGTTCATTGGTCAACTTCTGGAAGTAACCATATTTAAGCTTGTATTACTCTATTTGAAATGCTTATTCTTCTTTCATGCTAAGTAAATAAAAGAAAAATTGGTTTCCTCAGAGGAACTGAAGTAATTTCATAATGAACAAAATTGGCCGAAAATCTCTGTGCAGATAAAATGTGTCTTTGTGCTACCATTGTCATCTATGCAACTATACTTTTCCTCTTATATGCTATAGTTACAATAAAGGAAAGAATCCTTTTCCTCTGTCTGGGAAGGCATTTGCTCTTATGGCTGAACTTCACTGTATATTATTAATAAGTTAAAGTTTATGTCTGTAATATTTACAAGAAATAAACCATGAGCATTTTTAGTCATTTGTAAAAAATTATTATATTATTCCTATCCACTTATACAGTAACATTTTGTAATATGAAAAAGCTCTACTTATACAGAAATGACTAAACCTATGTGGCTTCCTTACCATGTGTTCAGCAACTTGAATGTGGTTATTATTGGTTAATAATGGAGAAAATTTCGCTCTAGCACCGGGGATTGAACCCAGGTCCTCAGTTCTACGCACTGGGTGCTCTAGCCACTGAGCTACTCCAAGGCTCAATCCACAGCATCGGATCGAATCCTTCTCCTTTGGTATTTGAATGTGAATAACTGCCATCAAATATGTCAATTAGGCTCAACACATTGTTAATACAGAAGTTGTTTTTAGTATGAAGACTTGAAATTAAATTTTCTTGTGCAAGTAGAAAAATTGAAATTTGTGAAAAATATTCACAGATGACTTTTAGATGAAGGTGTTTAAACAGAATTTGAACTTGAGTAATTTTAGTAACAAATCTTCAATATTGGTCACCATTACATTCTTTGTATGATTTAGAAAGTTTGATATCTGAATAACAAACAAATGCCAGTAAAGAGGACAATACTGAATACCTGCAGAGAATTAATAATTATTTTCAAGATACTATTTGCTGCACAGTTCGCCATTGTGAAAATATCAAAGTATAAAATTTGGGATTGTCGTATTCCAAGGTTAAACATAGAATTATGTTTATATTTATTATAACTCATGGTAAATATACAGAATTCCAATATACAAATGCTCAATTTCAGGTTCTAAGACACATCCAATCCTGTCCAACAATAATTGCTTTTCGACAGGTCATTCATAAACTTATACCAGAAATCAAACATCCATTAAAATTACGGTTATATACTAAAAATACGTTGCTGATTTAAGTAAAATAGAGATGTTACAGTTCACATATCTATATTTTGTAAATGGTGATATCTTATATTTTATAGAGCTAAATATGACATAAGATAGGAAGAGACTATTGTTCTTTTAGTACAGTTTAAATGCAGTGAAATAATATGTAAAATATCTGCAAAACTTTATCTACAGTGATTTCTAAGTTTCTTAAATTCTTTATAAAACTTTAAATGCATCACAACACTATTAGCACATAAATGAGGAATTTTCACTCCTACTCTATGAACCACAAACAAGGTAACGGTATTCTGTCTTCGTTTTTTGAAACAAATGATTGATGTCTTGGAAATTTGAGCAACAATGACACAATCAATTATATTATCAGTAATTACTGATTTTATGTTCTTGACTGCACATGATTGATTGTGGAATATAATAAATAGTAATGTACTTTTTTGTCTATTTTTTTATCATCTTTGAAATTAAAGCTATCATGTATAAGATATAAAAACAAATTTGTTTATAGAAACATTATACTGGTTGTAATAAGGTTGAACTGTGTTGCATTATTTCGTAGTCTTTGCATATTAACTACTTCTATATTTATTAAAGGTTTTATAATGTTGAAGCTAGCAAAAACTGAAGTGTTTTGACTTCCTGCTTCAAGACTCATCCAATCCTGCCCTACAGTATACATTGCTTTCTGGCAGGTTCTTCATAAACTCGAATAGAAATCAGACATATCAGTACTTTGAACTTATTGCATATTAGAATATATTAAAGTACCTATAACAATATCTTTTTTTTATGTTATGGAACATGTATTGAAAATTAGTTTCAGACTGGAATTTGAAGACAGAATAGTTTAAATAAGGCATCTGCAACACACAGGCTTACTAATTTGAACTGTTACAGAAAGATTTTTATAATAATTTAATTTTTATATTTGAGATGTAACAGACCATAAGGTGTAACATTTCACTTGTAACTTTGGACATTATGTATACCGGTAAATAATATCACAAGATCAAATTTAAGATTATCATTTCTCTCAAGAAAGATCATAATTATAAGATCATAATTGAACAACATGTATACACTATAATTATTGTCTATAAATTCTATTTTTTGTACTTACCAACGATGAAGTATGATTTTATTTCTAAAAGAAATTTAATAATGCTTACGAGAATACAGATACTAGCCTATGCTATGTGCTGCATCATATTTAAAATGAAAATTCTTTTTTGATTAACATGAAGGAATTAATAGACAACTGTATATAAATAGTATTTAAGTACCCCCTCTAGAATATTAAGTGGTGTCAAGAACGTAATCTATTTTCAATGCCTTTCTTTAAAGGCAGTGTTATTTTGTCAGTAACAGGACGTTGATCACAATGGATAATCAATCCACTTCATTAATTTACTGTAATGTTCAATAAATTCAGTAAGTCGTGATTCACTTTCATCATTTTCTTCACTTGAAATTATGGCATTTGCAACAGTCGTGTTATTGTACACATCTTCTTCACTTTGTGTTCGAGATTCTTGTGCTATATCTTTCTTGCCACCAGGTATGTTGTTATGGCTGTGTTTGTGTTGTTCAGTTTCATTCACAGTTGTTGCTGGGTTCTGTGGTATAGAACTGTTTAGAATTTCTGTGTTTGTGCCCTGGATGGTATCTAATAGTTCAGTTACAGCTTCTGTTTCATGCTCGGGTTTGATAATATTAGCGTGCTTTGGTTTTTTAAACAAATGGTTCAGTGGGTGATGTGTAGCAGTTTCATTGTAAGTAACATTTGTATTTTCTGTTTGATGTTCATTTCTGATATTTTTATTAGGATGTCTGGATTTATGGAAGAGAAATTTAATTGTATCACTGCTTGCATTTTCCCTATTATCATTCCCTGTAACATTTCTTATGATTATGAATTCATTTGTCTCATTTTGGTTTGCTATGGATATTTGTATTTTCTTGTGCCCTTTACCCTTCATTGTTCCAGGTTGGTCTGCTTTATGTTTCTTATAGTATCGTCCTTGTTTATGACTTTTTTTCCCTCCGATACTGTTATCTAAGCCTGCAGTGTTGTTTCTTGAGGATTGATGCATCTCATGTTCTCTTATATCTTGAGGTATCTCTGTTGAGTTTTCATTGCTAGAAGCTGTAGCTGCATTGCCTGTACTTTCCTCGGAGCTCTCATTCTTTAGTCCCATTAGTGTAACCATACCATATTTATTCTTCTCTTCGTGTTTTTTTTCTTTTTGTTTATTAACTTCCACTACGGTAGTGTCATGTAATGGGTATACGACGTTTTCCATGTGTCCGTGGTAGTGTGGGTTACCTGTCTGTAGAACGAGATATTCATGTTCTGAAATTGTTCCATTTTCATTACGATGTTCATGGGGAGAATGCATGATTATTTTAATGGGTACAGTACCATCTTTCCTTTCAACCAATGGTGCTAGCGTAGCACTTAAATCATTTGTGTCTTGTATATCAAGATCTTTATGTAATTCATTTTTCTGAATATTTTGTGATTCAGACATGTTTTGGATTTTTGCATTAATTGTCTCTGTTTCAGGTCCATAATCTGACTTCTCATCTCCTGCTAAATTACTGGCATTGTCATGCGTTGTTTCTAGAATGTTTGTATTACTGAAATGTTTTTGTGATGGTGGATATTCCTCATTTGTTTCTGTGAAGTTCTGTTGAGATGTGTAGCTGACAGAAATTGCATTACTTTTGTTTTTATTTACTATATAAATGTCATTTTCTTCAATTCCTGGCCTGGTTTCAGGTGTCGAGAAATTTGTATCTCCATCTCTGTTGGTGTCATTTGATTTTGCCTGTAAAATGAGATGACACAATTATTTAGTCATTTATTAAATATTTTCTTTTCCATAAATTTACACGCAACTTAATGTGAAAATCGTTATTCTCAAAATTTTATAAATCGTAGACTTCTCGTGTTTATATCATTAATTGCACTCCTATATGCTATTTTTTTAAGTTTCAATTAAAACATAAACTGGCCACTTTTAGGGGGTTAAATTGTTAAAATATGTTTTTAAATAGCAGGAATTTACTTCTAAAAGAGAGAAAAAGATATCATTATATTCTTTGAAATGTTTTACGTACTACTGTGCTGGTATCAGAATGGTATTAAAATAAGAAATAACTGTGGAAATAATTACTGATGGCGTATTTGGGACAGAAGGCTCAGATTGAGTGAAACCTGTGCAAGCAGAGCCAGAGGGAATGATGAGGAGGCTACTTCTGCTTCAAGTAAACAGATAATCTTTAGTTTAGAAACACGTAATGTCCCCTCAGCACTTCAGCAATTACCTTTAGGTGATCTCAGATTTTCAAGGTATCGTGTTGTGTACATGTGTAAAACAGATGTTTTTCAGTCAAGGTACCAACAACTGCAGGGGCAGGAGCAAGATTAATCCATTCTCTATCATCATATCCCACCTCCCTCAAATCCATTTTAATATTATCTTCCCATCTACGTCTCGGCATCCCTAAAGGTCTTTTTCCCTCCGGCCTCCCAACTAACACTCTATATTCATTTCTGGATTCGCCCATACATGCTACATGCCCTACCCATCTCAAACGTCTGGATTTAATGTTCCTAATTATGTCAGGTGAAGAATACAATGCGTGCAGTTCTGTGTTGTGTAACTTTCTCCATTCTCCTGTAACTTCATTCCTCTTAGCCCCAAATATTTTCCTAAGCACCTTATTCTCAAACACCCTTAACCTATGCTCCTCTCTCAAAGTGAGAGTCCAAGTTTCACAACCATAAAGAACAACCGGTAATATAACTGTTTTATAAATTCTAACTTTCAGATTTTTTGATAGCAGACTGGATGATAAAAGCTTCTCATCCGAATAATAACAGGCATTTCCCATATTTATTCTGTGTTTAATTTCCTCCCGAGTATCATTTATATTTGTTACTGTTGCTCCAAGATATTTGAACTTCTCCACCTCTTCAAAAGATAAATTTCCAATTTTTATATTTCCATTTCGTACAATATTCTCGTCACGAGACATATTCATATACTTTGTCTTTTCGGGATTTACTTCCAAACCTATCTCTTTACTTGCTTCCAGTAAAATTCCCGTGTTTTCTCTAATCATTTGTGGATTTTCTCCTAACATATTCACGTCATCCGCATAGACAAGCAGTTGATGTAACCCGTTCAATTGCAAACCCTCTCTGTTATCCTGGACTTTCCTAATACCATACTCTAGAGCAAAGTTAAAAAGTAAAGGTGATAGTGCATCTCCTTGCTTTAGCCCATAGTGAATTGGAAACGCATCTGACAGAAACTGACCTATACAAACTCTGCTGTACATTTCACTGAGGCACATTTTAATTAATCAAACTAGTTTCTTGGGAATACCAGATTCTTATACACTACTAGTTAAACAAATTCATTTAGGGCACAAATTAAAAAATTAACTTAGGAATGCACTATTCAATGATACTTTTTTACATTAGGAGATTTCTAGATACAAATGAAGAACACTGTTAAACATTTTATGTTCGTGTTGCTTCAGTAGAGAGCTGTTTGCGATAATGACTGTGTTTGGTTTAATACTTTCAGCAAATCTCATGAACGTAAGATGTTTGTTAAACAAGATGTCTGTTTAGTTTTATTGAGATTCATTGTGTAAAAAATAAACTGTTTACATGTATATCTGCGTGTGTGTGATCTCTGGAGAAAACTTAGGGAAGTGGAAGTGATTAAATGATTGGTACTCAGTTTCTTGTCACACACGAGATGAATAAGTTCAATTTGCAAGTTTGGTTATGCATCTTCTGATTTGATATTGAAAGGCATGTGTGCTCACCCCTGCTACACAGGACCCTTGTTACCCCTCTCACAGCCATGGGAGGGGAAGCGAAGTGTATACCTATGAGCAAGGACTGGCTAGATTGAACATATTTCTACAGCGAGTACTCATTGACATGGCTGAAACTGATGGTACTGAATTGGCATAATATATGTTTTTTCTGTTCATATTCGCTTCGATTGATTTTGTATTTATCAATTTTGTTATTATTTCTCTCTTCAGAGGCCCTGATGTACCTAAAATTAATCCTCTATTCCATTTTATAACATTTTTTTTTTTTTTTTCCCCAGAGGCAAGTATCACAGCCTTAAGCTTATTGTACAACCTCCTTCAAGCACACAATTCACTGCTTGGTGCCATCAAATTGATTTAGCCACAACATCCAGTTCCACACCTCTGTCTCCCTGTGGTGTTCCTCTGCAGCCTCCTCAGATCGATGGCATTTGTTCACTATTCAGGTCCACATCTATGAAGTAACGGTCAGCGCATCTGGCCGCGAAACCAGGTGGCTCGGGTTCGATTCCCGGTTGGGGCAAGTTACCTGGTTGAGGTTTTTTCCGGGGTTTTCCCTCAACCCAATGTGAGCAAATGTTGGCTAACTTTCGGTACTGGACCCCAGACTCATTTATTTTTATTTTAGTAGGCTATTTTACGACGCTTTATCAACAACTTAGGTTATTTAGCGTCTGAATGAGATGAAGGTGATAATGCCGGTGAAATGAGTCTGGGGTCCAACACCGAAAGTTACCCAGTATTTGCTCATATTGGGTTCAGGGAAAACCCCGGAAAAAACCTCAACCAGGTAACTTGCCCCGACTGGGAATCGAACCCGGGCCACCTGGTTTCGCAGCCAGACGCACTGACCGTTACTCCACAGGTGTGGACCAGACTCATTTCACTGGCATTATCACCTTCATCTCATTCAGATGCTAAATAACCGAAGATGTTGATAAAGCATCGTAAAATAACCTACTAAAAAAAAATTCACTATTCATGTGCTTTTATTCTGCTGCATCCTTTAACCAGAAGACTCTATGACTCACGAAGGCACCAGCTATCCAAGGAAGCTACACTCCCTCGATCTACCACAGTCCAGTACTGAAGCCCCTGCGGCTTGTTGGGATTTGTACAGCTTTGCAGACAGATACCGAAACCACATCTGCCATGTCATCCTGGTCTAGTTGTAACTATTAAGGATGGTTCATGAAATGATGCTAATGAAGGTGAAAAGTCCGAGGTCCAACACCGAAAGTTGCCCAACAATTCTGCTTCAAGCAGTTGAGGGATAGCCTCAGAAAAAAAACCCCAACCAGGATTTGAACCTGGGCCCACTCATTTCACAGTCAGGCAAGCTAACTGTTACTCCACAGCAGTGGACTATTTTGTAACATATTTCAGACTCTTAAACAAAATAGAGCAAATTTAAATGGCTTAATTATGTGTGTTATCTGGTGAATGACGGCTTTGAAGAGACGAGCATGTGCAGTATTATGTAACTGGAACTTAAAAATTGTGGGTGGCTCATTCTTTTTGCCGCAAAGTGTATCTTATACATGAATTGATCACAGATGCTTGGAATCAGTTCGACATTTTGTTAAAATGGATTCTACATTTGCAGATCCATTTTAGTGTGTACCTTAAAAGTGGGATTTTCCTTAAAGCAGGGTTCTGAAAAGTTAGGATCAAGTACATTGCTTTTATGGCAGTTTTATTGGGAATTTTGAAATCATTTCTTAGAAACAGGAATGTTAAAACGAGTTTTACTGTATTGAGTACATTTTCTAAAGAAACTACTTGTGTCACAAGTAGGCCTATTTAATAGTACTTTCAACAATTGTATTATACTTACCACAAAGGTTATGTTACAAATACCACAAGGCTCATCTATGTATGTTGACAAGATAGCTGCTTTTACATATGGATAGGTTAATAAGCTCCATGGTGGAATCACTTGATAGGCTAGTCGTCCACACCTGCAGTAGTGAAATAGTAATTTTTTATTAGACACGCATATACACATCCTGAAAACAATACTTCACGTGTTCTCTGATTCTTCCAAAGTACATAGTAAAATATAGTGTACCCTAGTGTAATGTAATGAAAATTATAATTTGTAAATTCACAATAGAAGTTGAATGAATATACAATGCATACATTTTATTTTTCCACACTTGCAGAGGCAGTGTGGAAGTGACAGTGCACAGTGCAGCTGCCCACATGTGAGCGTGGAATGATAAAATGTATGCACTATATATCTTTCAAGTTTCCAGTGATATTCAGAAAGTTGTGTGCATGAGCTATGATCAGAAAATTTGCAGATTGAACACAATATAGACCTGTTACTACACGTACAATCCCTTTCTCTGGGTTTATATTACAGTAGTAATTTTCTGTACAGATCTAAGTAAGGTGTATGTGGTATTTTCTGTGGTTTGTGAATGCAGAGGAAGAATGCCGTATATACATCATATGCAGAAAAAATTGTACATTTACTAGCAAAATTCTCAAACGGAGTATTTTTAGACACACATTAAGCAGGATATAAGTTATTTGAAGCATCGTTACTTCTTTTGAGGAAGTTGTGCATGCTGGAGGACATTTACCATGCAAATCTAACGCATGTTAAAATGTCATCTGTAAAGATAGGATAACTACCTGGTTGTGTGTCTCTGAGAACACACACCGAGAAATAAAAAACTGAAGACTTATTGCCTCATCACATGACTATACTGTCTGTGGATGAATGTATAAAAATGAGCTGTAACATTGCATGGCATAAGTGTTCTGTGCCATCTCAGTAAGTACTATCTATTCAAGGCCAGAGACAACACAGTTTTTCGACAATCTTTATCCAAACTGTAATTTTGCAACCTTAGTTTCTTTTATATATGTTTGTCTATTTGCTGCGGAGGTTTTAGGTTTAATAATGTGGCAGTTTGAGAGGAAGTTTTGGCATGACCTCATTTACAGTTCCTTTGTAAGAGCAACATTCTTCTAGTTTTGCACCTCTCTTGTTCACCGGATGTACTGTCCTGTGTTGTGTTTCTATTTCCAAAATGTAAAATGATACCAAAGGAAAAGAGATTCGATTATATTTGTTCCAGGATCCATCACTGTGTTTAGATAAGTGAACTTATAGAACTGCTTCTAATGGTGATGCAATTGCTGCAAATGGGGCATTGTGTCCCAAGATACTACTTTGAAAGGGATAGAGTTACTGACATATAAAGATGTAGAGAGGAAGTTTTTTCGTTTTTCTATATACACTTTTAACACTTATATATAACTGATTAACTTTCCAACATCTTTAATGTGGTAATATTTAGGAATTTACCTGGCGACTAGTTTCGAAGTGTTGTTCTTCATTGTCCAAAGCCTACAACGAAGAACAACACTTCGAAACTAGTCATCACACAGTAAAGAAGTTGGAAAGTTAATCAGAAAGTTTTTGATCATCCCTTGTATTTCGTATTCACTATTGGGATGTGAGTAAGCTGAGTTAGGTATTGATTTATTTTTCTACATCTGAATTTATTTTGATATTTCCAGGGTTATAAATTATGTTCAAAAACTTAAGATTGTGTATTAATTTATAATTCATGGCACTTTTGCTATTGAATTTTCACCTTACTTCCACTTATGGGTACCCAAATGGTGCAGTTCACTATCATGTTTCCTTTTTCTTTTGTGTCTTACGAACACCTTCAGATTTTGAGATTTTACACCAGGCATTTGTTTGATGCATGAAGCTTTACAGTGAAGTAATGCAGAGAGACCAGGTGGTCCAAATTGTGTATAAGTTAATATTTCCCCTTCAAGTTATATCACCAAAATTATAATTAAAACTGTATCATCATAGTCTGGATCTCAACAGTCCCTGTAGTTTAAAATTGTCAGTAAAGAAAGAACAATATACCTGTCCAGCACAAGGATATGATCAACTCCTCCATCCAGTATGGAATTCCAAATAGCAGGAATGTTGTCTTGAGGTTCTTGTAGCACTGCAATGTCTCCTGCCATGTACATGAGTTTGGATAATCCCTCAGTTTCGTTGATAGCCAGTTTGGTGTTTATGATACTAAAGGAGACATTAGTAAAATCGGAATTGAATAAGCGAGTCCGGAGTTCTTGCATTCTGAAAACAATTTTATTAATTATTTGAAGTTAAGAGAAAGTGTTGCAACATTACAGTAATCAGCTTTCAGGTTTTAATTAAAATATTTGTTTTCAGCATAGACCTACTTGTTAACAAGAAAACAGTATTTCCATTTAATGTATGTGACTGGTAACTAGCTATTTGAACTGATTATGAATCACAAAACACTTCATAATTTAGAATCCAGTTCTGCTCAGCATATACATAAACTAAACAAGGGATTACTGAGCTGCTAAACCAATGTTGTGACAGTTATCGCACAAATCTGAATAATAGTTGTCATTTGATTATAAGTCACACTTCCAATTCCACCTGTCTCCACCCTGATGACTATCTTAAATCTCTGTGTGTGCGTGCGTGCACGATCTTTACTTGCATAAAGCAAACCCATTTAAAATGCTTTTCAAGGGACCACGTGAAATTAGCATATTATTCAGGATTGTGCACAAGACGGGAGATGACTAAGTACCAAAGATATAATTTCAAAACGTGTTTTCTTTACTCTTAAAAAGTTAGACATGTAGAATTTTTTCTACATTCTATGAAATCAGAACTCCAACCTGCAACAATAACACCTTAATATCGCTGGCTAAGTATTACAAGGCTGTATGTAGCAGTAAGTTATGCTGCTTTTGAGAAGCAAGGTGTTAAAGTTTCAGGCGATCAGTAATTTTTTTAACATTATTTCTTCATACCTAGTGTTCGTGTCTTAAACCTAGTTAAATATATGAAATGTATGCAGCTGTAGTTTCTGAATATATACACTTGTTAACAAGTTATTTAACAATACTGGTACCGTAAAACGGGGTGACTTGATATGCTGGGGGGACGTGATATGTTTTGTAGGTTGATGTTTCGGAACGAAACAAAATGTATCAAGTCCCTCCAGTGTATCAAGTCACCCATTTTACGGTACCGGTACTTCTAAACATTGCATCTTATTTAAAATAAGCAAAGTTATATGTAAGGCATTGCATTCTGGATACCAGAAGTGATTGGATAATGACTTTCCATGTGGATTTTGACTTCACTGTAAGAAAATATCAAAACAGGTTCATTTACATGCATTTATACATAAAATAATGATAAAAAGATTATTCTCCTCATGAATGTATATTTTGTGCAACATAGACAAATTTTGTTCCTCTGATTAAATTTCTAACTTCTTTACTATATTAATCTTTAATCTAGGCTTTGGACATTGAAGCACAAGACTTCGAAACTAGTCAAGCAAGGTAAATCCTAAAGATTAACACAGTAAAGAAGTTAGAAATTTAATCAGTGATATATAAGTATTAAAAGTGTATATAGAATAATGAATTTTGTTCGATTAGTTTTACATCATACTGCAGTATAAAGTAGAAAATGTATCAGTAAATATACATTGAACCAAAGATTGTTACACAAAATGCTTATTGTAACATGGTTCAAGTGAAACAAATGTTATTTTCATTATTTTTTCATAATACTGTAAAATAATAATGCTATATAGGCCTATTAGTAAGTATGCAATGACTCTGATTCATTGGAATCAGAGTGGTACTGTCCCTTTCATCGCCTTTGTGTTACTTTCTTTTCTTTTTTCTGCATTTGAATAATATTATGTTTTGAAAAATAGATCTATCATTCTCAGGCATAAAGTTAAGTACCGGTGTGACTGTAGTTACAGTTTAGCTGGTTTAGATGTTGCCATCAGTCCAAACTCAGTGGATTTTGCGCGAAAATCATTGTTAAGTGTTTCAAATTAACATTGTATTCATTGTCATTATAGTTCTGGATGTAAGTGATTGAGAAAACTTAAGGGCTGTCACTTTCATGAATGGGACCTGTTTATAATTTATTGAAAAGCTTTGAGCAGAATTAAAAATCATAAAAATAATGGGACTGCATCTCCACAATTTTGTAGGACTTCCATTTGCACAGTCACAACAAAGAAATTGGGGAATAAAATGGCAGCACCAGTTTCTTGGATCGATGCATGGCCAGGAGTAGAAAATTTCATCATTATACAGGGTGGTTCATGACTAATGACCCGTACATTAGGAATCAGTTCTATAGGCCATTTGAGCATAAAATGTCATATGAACATGAGTCTGATTATCGACCAGCAAGTAGTTACAGCTGATTGAATCCTATGAAAGTAGCTGTGGTTTTGAGCAGAACTAAGAGTTATTCACTTAAAATACTGAGAAATGTTAATTCAAAATACTGTATTAGTCATAAAATAAACATCCTCGGTTTGGAAACAGATTTTCAAATATCCCTCCTTTCACTTCAATGCACTTGACTGCACAGATCTAAAGACGTACACATTTCGTACCTTGGCACAGCTGATAATCACCAGACCTATCTTCCTCTTCTCCCTCGTACTTCACGTCACAGCTCAATCCTCCATTTAGTTTATGTTCCAATGTTTGTATTATGATGCAAGCAAATCCAAAGTCTGATTCACAGTATGATGTTTGGATTTTTATGAATAATCGTACACATGTTCATATGACATTGTATGTTCGAAATGGCTTATAGAACTGATTTCTAAAGTGCGGACCATTAATTGTGAATCATCCTGTATTCTGAATTGTACTGTGCTTGTTGAAGAAAAGGGGAGTTCATGGTCGGAATACCAGCCGAAGCACCATAGAATGTTCAAGAAAAACATAACAGAGTTTCTGTTTTGGGGGAAACACGAATCACTCCAAAGAACGAATTCAGTCAAATCAGATTTGTCACGTACATAACTGTCTCCAACATTTTCTGAAGTGCACTGGTTATGTCATTTCCACTTCGACCCATCATGCTTCTATTACATACACAACAGTACACCTCTTTTTTTATGTATAAGTGCGCAGTCAGGTTGTACACATTCAGTTTGCTGTGGCAAGAAAATGAGCTTATTTCTACTTTTGAGCTTGATACAACATTTTGGTATTTTGTTTTCTGTATTATTTTGCCTCTCTTCTCTTGCTCTGGTTTTTCAAAGATTCTTCTGCTTGTGATAATTTGTTTTCACTTTTGCTCACATATATCACAGTGGTCTTTCTTGGACTTGTAGAAGAAGAAAAAGTATTGATATATGCATTCCTTTACAAAAGGTTCATTTTGACTTTTTTTCTGCTTATACAGCCTATACATTTCTGTAACTGTTAGGCCAGCATCTTAATACCTAAATTATGTTTACAATCCATTGGTTTAAATGTGTAAATGGTTATCAAGATATCTTGAAATGGAAAACTAAGTAAGATGTATGGAACTAGACAAATTAAGTACCTGCTTTTTGTCTCTAAAGACTGTATATTACAAAGGTGTAAGTAGGTACATACATCTGCTTATTGTGGTATCCTGGTACTCTATATACATATAACTTTTTAGCTTAAAGAGAGAAAAGAAATAGACATACGGCATAAATATTAACATTTGCGTTTACATCAGTGAGAGCTGCCATTTTTTATAGTCTTCTGACGTAGATACTACAGTACGTCATAGAACACTGTAACATTAAAACCTCAATATTGTAATTTCATGACATAGTGATATGATGTTAAAAAGAAGTGTTGGTCGGAGCAGACCAGATTTAACAATAGTGAGGTGGATAAAACTCCTATAATACATATATACAGGATGTTTCAAAATACGGGGCATAATTTCAGGTATGTATTTCCCACATGTAGACAATCAAAATAGTTCATTACAACATGCGTCCGGAAATGCTTCATTTCCGACTTATGGCCTTCACAACATTGAAATTCACCGGAACCTTTTTTCTTTCCGCAGGTCGTTGTCATTACAGAAGATGTTCAAAATGTCCACCTCCTGCTTGAATACAGACCTCACATCGATGTCTCATTGACCTGCGAACACGATCCCAAACTCCAGGAGTATTGCATATGTCCTCAGAACATGCCACAATTCGATTCCGAAGGGATTCCAAATCAGGCACCGGAGACGAATAAACCAATGATTTTAAATGGTCCCACAAGTAGAAATCGAGAGGGTTCAGATCAGGTGAGCGTGGAGGCCAAGCAATTGGACCACCTCTACCTATCCATCGATCAGGAAACCTTCGATCCAAGTACCGGCGAGCCGTACGACTGAAGTGTGTAGGAGCGCCATCATGCAAGAAGTGAATGTGTTGACGATTGATCAGTGGAGTGTCTTCTAAAACATGAGGTATGGTGTTTTCCAGGAAGTTTGTGTACACCTGCCCTGTAAGTCTGTTTACAAGTACATGGGGTCCAACTAATCGATCACCAGTGATACCGGCCCACATGTTGAGGGAGAACCGCACCTGGTGATGAGATGGAACAGTTGCACGTGGGTTTTCATAGCCCAAACATGCTGATTGTGGAAATTTGTTATGTCATTTCGTCTGAACTGTGCTTCATCTGTAAATAATACTAAGGCAGGAAAGTTCGGATTTACACCACACTGCTGCAAGAACCACTGACAGAACCTAACTCGTGCAGGGTAATCTGCTGGTGACAGGGCCTGTACACGTTGCAAATGATAAGGATACAATTGATACTCTTTCAACAGTCTCCAGACAGTCGTATGAGGAACATTGACTTGCAACGCTACCCTTCATGTGCTGATAGAAGGAGTCATGTTCACAGCCTCCAGAATCTCCTCCTGTGCTTCTGGAGTTGTAGATCTTGGTCGTCCCCTTCCCAAACCAGGAGAGTCAAATTTTCCATACTCGCACAGACGGTAATGGAGACGTACAAATGTCTTCCGATCTGGACATAGTCACTGTGGGTACCTCTCCTGGTACAAACGACGAGCCAGCGTGGCATTGCCGTCCGCCTTACCATACATGAAGTGTATCACTGCCAGCTCTTGATTTGAATACATGTCGCACAGTCTAACGCCTACACAACACTGAATGTAACCTTCGCCTCGGAATGAACTGTCAGAGTGCCCTCTTAATGTCTCCTTTGACGGCAACGACCTGCGGAAAGAAAAACATTCCGGTGAATTTCAATGTTGTGAAGGCCATAACTTGGAAATAAAGCATTTCCGGACACATGTTGTAATGAACTATTTTGATTGTCTACATGTGGGAAATACATACCTGAAATTATGCCCCGTATTTTTTAAACACCCTGTATATTTTTAACGTACCAGTATTCAATTATTACAGATATGTACAATATTTCAAAGAGATTATACTGTAATACCAAATAATGCACATACTTACGTCGAAAAAGTAGTTCATAGTTGTTTGCTTTGTACGTGAATCCATTGCAGTAAATAATCACATTTTCCACACAATTTAAATAATACTTCATACAAACTGACATTTGATCAAAAGAAGCATTGATAAATTGTCTTATCATCGTCATCATTGTGAAGCAAAATTAAGTTACTGAATAAATTCACCTGTGTATGAGCTACACTTGTATTAAAACATTTTTTTGCTGCGTAACTTGTGAAGGGAGAAGTCTGTATTCCACTATAAAAGAGTAATCGTAAGGTTAGTGGATTGAGTACACGCTTTTTTATTTGCTCGTCATTGTTGTCACTGCATTCTTTCATGTTTCATATGTTTTGTCCCTGTTTATTTTTTTATCATAATATCATGGAAAGATATCCTGTGTGCATACAAACTTGAACAGCGTGAATAAACAACAATCCTATCCTAATAAGATTTCTTAAAATATAGGAACAGAAACGTGAAAAGTGCAAGTTGTGCAAAACATTTTACTATAGATATTATAGAGAGTAAAGAAACTTCACATTATTATGTAAAGAAATGTTTAATTTTCATTTTACCAATGAACTTCTTCTTTCTGTATTTTATCTGTATTTTACATTGATAATATTTCAGTTTCTTCATTTTACAAATATTTTCTACATTTTGCCGGTTGATACACATCATAAAAACGTCAATGTAAAATAGACTCGGGGGTCATTTTCTGTATGAAACATAATTACATGTCAAATTTGCTGCAGAAATATATTGACAAAGGAAATTATTTGACTTGTGATTGGAAGCAGTTCACGATTTTGGATGACATTGCAGTAACATGGGATGTGGTGAAATCGATTACACTGCAGAAATCATGAAGAGAATTGAGTCCATCTTTTAGTGAAAATGACAAATATTATGCCTTCCACACATTCACGGAAATGTTAAAATGCATTGTGACATTTGGTTATGGTATTTGTTGTTATGGCCAGGGTTCGTGGGTTCAAACTCAACAAATGGTGATGAAAACTCCTTAGAATATGATATCCTTCACACTGAAAATAAAGCTGGGAGGCTTGTGTCGTAGGTTTATGTTCCTAAATGAGAGGGTTCCAAACAAATTTTACCGGTCATTTCAACTTTGTTAGTCATCACCATTGCTTGTCATCCTATCATTAGGAATATTGAAATCCGCCATTTATTGTCAGATTATATCTGGAACTTTAGCAGCCAACCAATTGTTGCAAGCTTATGGTTGGGCAAAAGTTGAAAGCACTCCTCATTGTTATTAGGGCACATGGAGTACTGTGCGAGCAACTGGACAAGAATATAATTGTGACTTATTTAACAAACTGTTAATTCATTCTTGTTATGTTGGTTATTTGTCATGGATTAAGTCTCGGATTCTTAGGATTTAAAACACTGGAATTAGGTTTCCTTGAAGTGAATTTATATTTTTTATAGGTTTTTGAATTGTCGTTTAGAATTTATTTGTAAGTGTTTTAGAAGGAAAGAAAACTATGCTGCCTACCATTATGTTTAAAGCATTGTGTCCATGTACGACATTTTTACATCTCTATTTTATAAGAAAATAAAAACAATTCGATATTCATTAAAACATTGAAATTCTTCACATCAAAACTTTATTTTATTGAAATATTCATACCAGTCGTTCAATATTTCTTGGAAGTAATATGCAATAAATTAAGCACGTTATTGAATGCTTTCTAATCAAATTAATGATTGTATGTAATTATTGCGTACATTTTCAGTCATGAACCACCTTCTTACAGATGCAATGCACTTGAAGGCCATGAACACTTCATTATTTGATTGTTGCAATCAACAAATATTCTCTTCACTATTTAAATTGATTAATTGACATTATAAATATAAATACTTAACGAACAAACTCTTATAATATATATTATTTTAATGTACCGAAGTACATATGATATTTCCATGCAGATATTCTGCATCATCATACGATGAAAGAGTAATGGAACGGAGAAAAATTCTCTCCGGCGCTGGGATTTGAACCCGGGTTTTCAGCTCTACGTGCTGATGTTTTATCCACTAAGCCACACCGGATACCCACCCCGGCGCTGGACAGAATCGTCTCAGTTTAAGTTCCAACTCTTGGGTTCCCTCTAGTGGCCACCCTCTGCACTACGTCATAGATGTCTATGAACGTAGGACTGAAGTCCACACATGTGCTGAGGTGCACCCGTTATGAGTGACTAGTTGGCCGGGATCCGACGGAATAAGCGCCGTCTTAAATCACGAAGTGATTTACGCATATCATATATATTATTTTAATGTACCGAAGTACATATGATATTTCCATGCAGATATTCTGCGTCATCATACGATGAAAGAGTAATGGAACGGAGAAAAATTCTCTCTGGAATTCTCTTATAACTTCCATAATTTGGATTTCTTAGGTCTCAGCTCCTAAATTAGATTCTTTTAATCTGATAAAATTCACAACAATGTTGACAGAAATGTAAGAAAAAAAATATTAAAGTTAACAATGTAAAAATACAGTAGGTTGGAATGTAAGAAACTGGTACTTAGTAATTATAATGTTTGTGTAATGTACTGACACAATTTTTTTTAAATCTTTGTGGTGAAAAATAATGTAAAAAGTTTTAAAAAATCGTATTCAAAGATTTTCAATGAAAGTTAATCACCGAGGCTGTGCAGAAGTTTAGAGTAGGGACAAATTGAAGCTTGCGTCTGCCGCCATGTTTTGGGAGAAGCACCGGCTAGCAGATGGCTGTACTATGCAATGTTGAATATTTGGTGCATCTTATAAATCAATCTGAATGGATAAATGAAAGAAACCCTATTAACATTTAAAGCGACCACATTATGGACATAATTCAAGCTTAGTTACGTTAGTTTGACACGAAATGAAAGAAGACTGAAACAATTTGATATAACCAAAGACATTGTGTAGTTATTTGACAACATATAGAGCGAACAGAATTACAAATGCATATTGTAGTAATAGTTCAGATGAAAAGAAAGTTATTAGTATTAACCATTATTAACAAAACACTGCCAGCTGATAAGGCATTACATTAGGCCTGTATTGTAAACACATGTTTGCTTTGATGTGGACAAGAAATGAACAATTAATATTTATCTGCTTCCATATCACATAATATACACCTGTAAAATAAAAACACGTACTGTACCTAATGTTTCAGTTTGAAATATAAGTAGGCCTATCATGCATTAGCTTATTATCACAGCTTTAATATGAAATAAACGTCACCTGCATGAATTAGTCATATAATAGAACTCAGGCCTAGTGTACAGAACATCTTACCTATTGATTCAATATTATTATTATTATTATTATTATTATTATTATTATTATTATTATTATTATTATTATTATTATTATTGACTTCGTTAAATGTTGTCTTTCACATTTTTTTTGTAAAGTTGTGTTGTACCAGTAACTGTAAGCTGTGTGGTGACATCTGCCATTTATGTAGTACTTTCTTTTAATTGGTTATTTAACGACGCTGTATCAACTACAGGATTATTTTGCATCGATGGTATTGATGATAGCGAGATGGTATTTGACGAGACGAGGCCATAGATTACCTGACATTCGCCTTACAGTTGGGGATATCGGAAAAAATTCAATCAGGTAATCAGCCCAAGCGGGAATCGAACCCGCACCCGAGCGCAACTCCGGATCGACAGGCCTTAGTCGGCTGAACTACGCCAGTAGCTTTTTATGTACTTTATGGTCAGTGTAACGAGTTTAAAATGTGATTCTCGGCAGAATCTGGGAACCCATTTCTTAAAATATGTTCCTATAGTTGTAGAAAGATTGTACAAGTGTTCGACTGTTAGATTATACTGGTTTTCACACGATGTAAGAGAAACCCTTCGGTATTAATATGCCATTATTCTCTGTCAACATCTGTATAATCGCTCTTCCACTTAAGCGGCATATTTCTAAAATATCAGATGATGGTATGACAAGACTCCCATTATTCTTTCGTTTATAAAAAAAAGAAAATGATTTTGTTTACTGCTGGAACGACCATAAATTGAGTCTTCAGATTTATTAATCATATTTTCTTAATGATTTAACAACAAAGCCAGAAATGCATAAAATCACATTTTCACAATATTCTGTCATTGAGAATGATGTAAGATTGAGGGAACTGTAATGAATGTCTGCAGTTGAAAGTTTTTAAGTCATAGGCCTATCGCCTCTAATTCTCAAAACATTGAAGATTATTATTACAGTGCATTATGCGTTTGGAAAATACCATTAGCTATATAGACATATTTTTAACGAACATCCTTCTCTTTGTAATATACCATAACTTAAATAAGTTATTTACGTACTTTCTAAGGTATATTAAATAGCATAAATAAAAGGATTCCATGTATTCGATCTTTGGAAATAGAAATAAACCAATAAGTCTATTTATGAGCAATATACATTGTTAAAGCTATACTTAGTTACAGTATTTAGATTTACTTATTATGCGTTAGAAAATACGTTAATAAGTTTAGTTATATTTCAGTGAAGGGGGATGTTTGCTAAGATACACAATGGTATTTTCTAAATTCCGAATCCTTTATAGAAACAATCGTTTGGCTCCCATAGCATGGCATCACACGAACCTGTGCAAGAGGTTTCAAATTTGCACACGACACCAGCGCCATTTGTGTCTTTGATCAAGCTAAACACTTGTAAATACTTGTAGAAATTCATTTTATTTTAATTATAATATTTTGAACGGAGATTCAAAACAAAATGAAAACTGTCATATTTCACTTATGAAGGAATGTTGTAAAGTTTGCTAAATAAAATAAATTGTGATATTTAAAAGTTGCACATGATGAGTAACAAAGTAAGAACGTCAAGTCCACCGCTGTGGAGCAAGAGTTAGCATATCTGACCAGGTTCAAATCTTGGTTGGAACAAGTTACTGGTTGAGCTTTTTCTGGGGGCTTTCCCTCAACCCATTAAGAGCAAATGCTGGGCCCTGGACTCATCTCACTGACATCAGATGCAAGGTAACCATCGTAGTTGATAAAGCGTCGTAAAATAAACCAATTAAAATAATACGAAAAACCTGAATTAAAAAATTGTTTTGACTATAAAAAACATTTCTCTAAATGAAACTAAATGGACTCCTTTTCTACAGGATGAGGAAATAAACTCGGATTAACTAATTTTAAATTGTGAAGCCAGAACAGATTACATTTGTCTAATCTGTGTGACATAGGCCTGGTGTCTAATTTACATTACCATCATCATAATTGTTGTTGTAACAATTTCTTTGAAAATTAAGTAACAGCTTGTTGATTAATTTATTGTTCAGGGAGTATAATAACAATGTGCCACATATTTTACAAAAAATCGCTTAAATAAAGTTAATACCTCTGACTGATACATATGTACAGTAGTGGCAAAAAAAAAAAAAAGCGTACCAACCCTTGTAGCTGATTTCAGAGCCTTTTCACTCCAGAGCACGATAGACTGGTAACTAAGACTTTCGTGGTTCGAATCCTGCCTGGGAAGGAAATTTTTTTTTTGTTCCTTATTCAAATTTATTCCCAATACTTTCCGATTGCTGGTAAAATTCATGTTCTGGGAATAATAAGTTAATTAAGTAGTAAAATATCGCTGCAATCGAAAAGTATTGGGAATAAATTCGAATAAGGAACAAAAAAAAGTCTCCTTCCCAGGCAGGATTCGAACCACGAAAGTCTTAGTTACCAGTCTATCGTGCTCTGAGTGAACAAGGCTCTGAAATCAGCTACAAGGGTCAGTTCGGTTTTTTTTGCCACTACTGTACATCTATTATCAGGCAGTGATATGTGTCAGAGGAAGAACAATTGTTTGTATACTTCTTAAGTCTGATTAGTGTAATATGTTACTAGTCAGCGAAAGGGAAAGGAACTGACCAGCTTACCCCATTATCTCCTGGCTTAGTTGCCTCATGAGCGATGCCTTATTGGTGTCACTTATGAGTTTCAAACCTGTCTTCGGACAGTTGATTATACAACAGATAATGTTAAGAAGTGTGCTCATGACCATGTGTCAAAGCATGCAAAGATTGAAAGATTGTGTTTACTTACAACCCGGCCTGCTTGAAACAGTATTGTCATGAAGAGTTCAGTATACCGACAACTGTTATATTCCCATGTTTGACTATGTCAGAACTATCAATAATCCACTGAGGCAAGAATAGACACTGCTCTGAAGAGAAGGCTACTTTAATGGCAAGCATGAGGATGAGTAGCTTGTACATTTTGCTGGAAAAAAAAGAGAAAGACTTAATTTTCATGTTCTTAGATATTACAGGTATGTATTAATTGCTGCTTGTTAACCCAACCAAACCCATGACTTGTATGGTAATCATTGGGGTTGGAGTTAATTGCTTTGAAATATTGTTCGTTTTTATAATGGGTAAGCCAGTAGAGATTTTCGGATATCATTCTGGATATTGACCAGAGAAATACTAGAGTATTTGGTGCCAAAGCTTTACATTGTGAAATAAGGTAAATGTTCTTATCATGTTTCTTGTATGAAGTGTCTGTCTGTATTTTATGTATCATCTGAATGATGTTAATGAATATAATGTACTCTTCAATAATTCTGATGATATTGAAATCGCCAGTTTTCACTTTATCATTCTCTTCTCCTTCTAGTGAATGCTGTGGGGTCATTAATTAGCCTAAATCCTACACACAACTTATGAATAGGAAAGAAAGATGAACAATCTAAAACTGCAGAAGATATCTGAACATGGAGTCATGAAATAGCTAAATTAAAAATGCACAGAAAATAGAGTTCGGTAAATTCATCACCACAGCAAAACCTTGAGTTTTCTACGCAAGGCAAAGGGTAAAAAGGTCCCAATTGAAAGGAAACCGACGAACTATGTGAATAGAAATTAAATCACGTGACAGAGACATTGCAAAAGTCTTTGCAAGCTTTTACGCCCAAGCTTAAACAAATTGTCATTGTGCAAGATCTGTCACAAAAATTGTCGGGAAATCATAAACTTAAGAAAATAACTAAAATACCGAAGTAATTCAACTGACAACAAAATATTCTCTGCTATTTTCTCCGTTCAAGAGCTATTACCAGCAATTATTAAGGATTTAGAACGTAATATATATCCTGGAGAAGAGAAAATAAACACCCAGAATTTATAACATACTTAGGAAGACAAACTAGAAAATATGTTACTCGTATAGTTTAATAAAATCTGGGAGACAGTTGCAGTCCCTTTCCAATCATCAAAAAGAAAGACAAAGACCTCGTCAACTACAGACTCTCTATGACTAGCATTCTGGACAGAACACTAAACTGGTAGGCCTACCTAGAAAACTATGGAATAATAAAAAATGAGGAAGCAGGACAATAGAAATGTTCTTGCAGCAATATTTGTTGCATTAAAGAGTGCTTATGTTTCTGTCTGTGAAGTAAATATTATATGAAAATTACTAAAACCGGTATTCTCCTGGTTTGAAACATTCCTCAAGGAAGAATCATGTAAAGTTAGAACTGACATCAGAGAGCTATATCAAGCTGCACTTTGTTCGGTATTTATGCTAATGACCTGATTACACAGATCGATTTCCCTTTGCTAGTTTTATGAACAGAAATCTCAGAATGTAAAGCTCAATCAAAGACTCAACCTTAACCTCTTCCCTTGCTATATATTTTACTAGTTTTGTGAAAAAAAGTGTCATTTTTTTATTTTCGTAAAGAGGTCATTTAATATTGCAGAATCACTGTACATCACTAATTTTCTTGCATACTTAAAAAATCACTATGAAATAGACAATGGGACTCAAACGAGTTAACTCGGGTTAATAAATTTTGACACATGTTAGCAACCCGAGTTAACTCGGGATAATAAGGGAAGTGGTTAAACAAGGCTTTAAAGCAATTTGAAACTTGGTATGACAAAAGTAATATGACAGTGAACTTGTTAAGAACAAAATTCCAATATTCCTCATTAGTATACAAAAGCTTCTGCACTGTCCTCGGATATAAAAATGACATAATTTTCTAACCTGATGAGTTCACATATCTTGCTTCCTCCTTTGATAACATGGAAAGATCAAGTAGAAAAATTCACATCTGACGCGTTCAAAAGTTTATATATTCCGAAGCATAGTACCTGATATACAGTTCCCCAAAGAAAGGATGATCCAACTCTTGGTGCTGGAAAGTCAGAAAGTCTCTCCAGCTCGTCTCAGTAACTCATACAGTTGCGTGTTATTAATGCAATGCGTAGGTCTCGGGTTTGACACTCGTGTAACCGATTTTTTTAACATTCAAGTACAGATTTTTTTTTTTTTTTTCAGAATCAAGTGATCGTCTTAAAAGAGTAGAAAGAAAAATTGGAATAATTTATGACCAACACTTGTGGGTTCCGGTTATTAATAGACTGACCTGGCCTAAAGAAAAAATAAAGTACACTTGGAAGTTGAGTTTCCTCCCTCATACAAAATAAAGAGAAACAAAAACGTTAATACAAAAGAAAAAAAAAGACCTATAAACCAAATATCTCGTCTGCATGACAGCCCTGATTCGATCAGGCATGAAGAACGCAAGATTGCGGAAAAAGTTCCATTCCTTGGTGAGATCTAGAACTTGTCTGAGTCTAGGAGGTTGTGCAAATCGGATTCTCATCTTCAATTCTATAACATTCAGATCAGGTGACTTCAGAGGTCGTGAACAAGTTCTATCTCTGGCTTCCTCTGAAACCATTTTTGAATATCACTGGCATGGTGCATGGGAACAGTAATGTTTCTTGTGGACAATGTTCTCCGGTGGAAGGAAGGAAGGAAGGAAGGAAGGAATATATTTTCGAGAAAGTGTTCGTATGTTTGCGCATTAAACCAGCCATCAGTGTGTTCTAGAATACAGTGAAACCTCTCCTTACGGACACCCCCAAGATACGGACACTTCTCATATAAGGACAAATTTTTATGTCCCAATCAGGGGCGGCTCGTCCATAAGAGCTGCGGAGCTGCAGCACTCCCTGCTTTAACAGGAAAATAAAAATAATATTTATTTTAACTTGTAGAAGAATTGTTACAGCTTTTATTGGTAAATTGCTTTATATTTCATCTGGCCGGGAATATGTATGCATAATCTTTTTGCGCATCGACTTTACTGGGATTGACACTGCATTCAAAGTCGTCCTGGCATCTGCAGGGTGAGACAGCTCATAGAGAGTGTGTCTTGCATAGTCAGGGGGTAGAGAGGTGAAGGGAAGCAGAGGGAAACAGCCGCTGTTTAAAACCCATATTTCACTGCAGTGGCTTGCAGAGCCAGGCAACAAGGGAAGATCTTTCCTCTCCTCCCACACCGCTATTGTAATGCTGCGTCAAATGGATTCTCTATTCGCTTGAAACTTAATGACAACATTTTTATTTTCTCTTCACATACTTATTCTTGTAGAATCTTATCGAGTTAATATAACGAAATTAATATTCTCTTTTGCCTTATTATTACGTATATATCCAGCCTCCAGCAGAACTTAATATTTGCCTTAACTCAAAATGATTGCACGAGTAGAATCATTTTGATATAGCACGTAAAATATGAAAGAGACTTCTTTTCCAGTTTTAGAATATTGTTGACCATCAGTATATCTGAGTGTTGCTTTGGTGTGACGTCTTAGTATCGTAACTTAACCAGTGCAAATGTGCAAGCATGACTGTGTGTGAATTACAGAATAGTAATTTTATTTTTCTTCACTTTCCTTTGCAGAGAAGATTGATGTAATGAAATGAAATTAAATGATCGTCCGTTACCCGACTTAAATCTTACTCAAGCTTCAGCCAGCCGAAATAGTGCATTTGTGTAAAGAAGAATAACAATTAAATTTACGCTAAGCATTTGTGGTTACGTGGATATGAACAAAAAAATTTAGTATTTTGTTTTCCTTATCTCCTCTTCGGTGGTGATACTGCATAGACTAGGAGTGGTGTGACAGATTTAGGACATTTGCCCCTAAAAATTGAAAAGCACGAATCTTTGCAGTCTCACCTGAAAAATGTTGTTTCATTGGCTATGTTAGGCAAAAGTAATATTTCTGCTCAATTATGTGAATTGAACAGAACAAACATTCTCAAACATAATCAAGAAGTGAGAAAAAATCGTGAAATTATTTTAAAAAGTATTGATTTATCAAATTTTGTGGCCAGTATGAACTTCCCCTTAGGGAACATAATGAAAAAAAACGATTCGAAGAACCCTGGTGTTGCTACAGTTCGTGAGTAATCTAAACGAGCCTCTCAAAAATCATTTGGAACATGCCACTGTTTAAAGGTAATTCTAAAACAATTCAGAATGAACTGGTAGATTGCATGTTGAGTGTCTGCTGATCTGAAATTCTGACTGAAATCGATTGTATTTTTTTTTTATTTTTTTTTTTAGCGATTATGGCAAATTATGCCACAGACATCTCCTAACTAAGTGAGGCAGTTTTGGTTTTTCGATATGTAGTGCATTTATTTTTGTCCTATACTTATTAGTAATGATATCAAGAAGTGAAATTTGTATGTACCAAAATCTACTGCAGCTCCCCCAATCCACAAGTTCACGAGCCGCCACTGGTCCCAATTGAAATAATATAGAAATAATGATAAATTTAACTCTCGTTTACGGACACTGTCAAACACGGACACGGACAGTTGTTTCACAGTCCTAAAGCTTGCTTTACCTCCTGACTACGGACAGAACTTGAATTACAAGATTTAATGTATTACAAAAATGAAAAATTTAGTTTTGAGAACTGTACAGAAATTTCTTAACATGAAAGAAGACAATAAGGGTCTCATGGGTTACCACTAGCCCAGCCGGCTACCCCTTGTTAGCTGGAAGTGGGTGGATAAACAAAGTCATAAAATTTAACCTGTCTGATGGGTCCAAGGTTTGTGCGATCGTGAAATTGTATTCGACACATGATACGGTTAGAACTGTTAGAAGGATTATTCTCTTCACTTCAGTCAGTTGTTCTGTTTCCAGAGACATGGCACCTGAACGTAAAGGTTAAGTTGAAAACTGTAAATTACAGTACTGCATAACTGTAGACCTAGAATAAAATTGCATGGCACAGTACTGTATTTTCCTTTTTCGGTCTTATCTATTGTAGTTCAAAAGTTGCAAAAAATTTACTGTAGTACAGTAGACTGTATTTAGAATTAAACTACAGTAATACATTTCATTTAAAGTGAGAAGGGATACATAATGCTTATTATAAATTTGCTATTAGACTGGGGAGCCTTCCTCCCAGATGCGGACAGGTTCTTACATCCCTTCGATGTCGTAAATGAGAGGTTTCACTGTAGTTGCACTTTCGTAGGACATTCATCCTCAACATGAGATAACTTTGCACGTTGGTTCATGTAGCGAGCATCCTCATGATAGACATTGAGATCATGTGAGATGGTTTTTTTCGTTGGGGAAAATTACATTTCTCCAAATGCAATGTACTCGACTGTTTCCAAAAGGCTAAATGGTCAATGGCTCCTTTGCTTGTTTGTAGCTCTGCGGCTTCTGATACAGTGGCTCCTCAAACAATTGATCACAATTTGTGAATAATCGGGAAAATTGAACGATGCCCAGAAATAGGGTGATTTCTGAAATGGTTAGTTCACCACTTGATCGTGGTCAGAGGTACTCCGACCATTCTGCCTGCAGCCTTAATCAGTTCTGTCAAATCTGTATGAAGTCTCGCTGATCTGCCGTTGTAATAAGAAATGAGACATGATGCTAGTATTCTATTGTAGAGAATGACAATTAATGTAACGTGAAGTAAAGGGAGGAAGTAGGCTTACAGCACATTTTACATATCAAAAGTAAATTACCCCCATAAAAAATGTTGTTTATATCAGGAAGTAACAGGAAGGTCAATTTGCCCAGCTAATTGCAAAACTAATCAAATGTTAAGTCTAATTACATAATTTAAACAAATCCACTATAACACCACTTCACATAGAAACATTTTAGGTTACTAAGATAAACACTCAATAGTGATGGACCACAGAACTGAGCATTGAAAGTTCAAATCCGTGCAGATAAAATTAAAATTCTTAATAAAATAATAGTTAAAAAGATAAATTAATGTATTAATTTTCCTTTATTAGCTACAGTATTGAGTCATCTATCTATAAGATAAGTGCTCGCAATTTTTTCTGAACTTAAGGGAAAAGTCCCTTTTCTTCCCTCTGTCTCAAGAATTGATACTTGAAAAGTATTGAAAGAAAATCACCATGCAATAGTATTTAAATGTAGTTATTGTTGTTTAAAATCAGTTCTTAATGCTTGTTAAAAAATTAATTTCTTCATTCTTGATTACGCACTTTTAACACATTTTAATTTTAATTTTAACATTCTTTCTGCCATATCAGACTGCCTAAATGACAAAGAATACTATACAAATTTAAATTTCTTGATACAATAGTTACAGGAGTAACAAAGGTTGAACTTGCCAACACATGGTAGTGCTGTATATTGTTTAATAAACAACTACTTCACTGTGTTCATGCTAAGTTATATTAATATTTCACCTTAGTTGACTAGCTTCGATGTGGTGTACATCATCTTCTGAGTTCTAGTGAAGTTCTGCGCTTTCTTTTGATTTCCTATTGTCTTGGTGGGGTGTGTTCATGAATGGTAATATTGTCTCGAAAAGGGTGTGTGTTCTGAAATTCAATTGAGTGTTGAAGATTCGTTGTGTGTGTGTTTCTTGTGTGTCTGTAAATTTCATGTTTTTCTAATGTTTTGAGTTTCTGGCTTTTAGGTTGAAGGTGTAGGATTTGTATGTCAGCATCTGTATTGCTATAACTAAATCGCACAACAATTTAACCTACGTAGAACACGTCACAACTAAACTGATATGCAAATCCTACGCATTCAGCCAAAAAGCCAGAAACTCAAAGCATTAGAACAATACGAAATTTATAAGAAAGTAAAGGTATCCCACTTTACATGCCATGAAGGCACTTGGGGGGCATGGAGATAGAGTCCCATGCTTTCCTTGACCTCGGCACTAGAATGAGGTGGTGTGGTCGGCACCACGCTCTTAAAGCCCTTTTACCACCAGGAAAGACCCGGTACTCAATTTTATAGGAGGCTGAGTGAACCTCGGAGCCGTTCTGGAAGTTTGACAACGAGAAAATCCCGTCACCACCTGGGATCGAACCCTGGACCTTCCAGTCTGTAGCCAACTGCTCTACCAAGTGAGCTACTCGGCTACCGATACGAAATTTATAGACACACATGCACAACACATCATCAACATTCAACTGAATTTCAGACATATACCCTTTTCGATAGAACATTACCAATCATGAATAATTTCACCAAGACAATAACAGCAACTGGAAAATAGTGCGGGACTTCAGTAGAATCCAGAAGATGATGCACACCACAACAAAACTAGTAAATTAAGATAAAATATCAGCATAAGTTAACATTAACAGTGAAGTAGTTGTTTAATTAAATAAATTAACAATTATTTAGTTTTAAATTTTAGTGTTTTTGTTAAAACGAAAAATCAATCTACTTGTAATAACATCGTGAGATCTAAATTAGAATTATTTGTTAAAACATAGCCATGAATTAAAAATATTTTAGATTTCATCTACAGGTGGGAAGAGAATAAAAAGAAAAGTAAAACACAATAAATTAATATCTTGAAGTGAGTGTTGGAACTAGTTCCAACAAAACGAATAGCTGGTATCTCAATTACTTGCTCTAGTCTCTGATCGTGCTCAGTGTCTTGTATCTGAGACTTTGAATATTCCAGCTGAGCTTCATCTAAATGGCCATCAAGCTGAAAAACAATTCCACTTAATCACTACAGAAACAGCAAACTCCAGCTGTTATGGATTTCGTTTTCTACTAATACACATTTGCTCTGCAGATATGAGATATTCAAATTCTTTTTTACTTGTACAGCTAATAAATATTTATTTTCTAAACTTCTTTTACTTATCTATCAAAGTGGCCATTTCTAGAGATTTATTTCCCTCCAGTGGCGTGTGTTTGCCAGAAAGACATTTAATATATTTTTTTAGAAGTAAACTTTTTCTCTTCTCTATTTTAGTTTAAATAATTAATTGGGTGTTTATAACATACCTTGCACTCCGTTTTTTACATAAAGATTTATATGACCACTATTCTGATACATACAACTTCCTTAATCTTGTGAAAGTGTTTTATAATTCAGCTGCCAGCCAGTTTGTTGAAGAGTAAAGAGGAATCAAATGTCAAAGGTCGTATTGTATATAAATAGATATTATACACAGTCCATATAACCTTTGTAGTATCATCTTGATTAGGTGGTGATGTAAGTATATGTATAAATATACTTGAACTAACAATTCATGTCCCATCTGTTGTAGTATCAATAATTCTGATCAGCTCAGAATAAAACAGTATCATAATCACAAGTAAATGGTTATATGGAGACAATCTCTCTATTTAATTCTTTGTTGTACTGCCTGAGTTAGGCTATTTATTTATTTATTTATTTATTTATTTATTTATCTATCTATCTATCTGTCTGTTTATCGATCCATCCATCTATCTATCTACCTACCTACCTACCTACTTATTTATTTATAACAATGTAGATTACTTTCATTTGGAATTTGAATGTTTACTGGTTACTTTTAAAAGTTTCATATTCAAATATTGCCACAGTTAGGGTGACAGCCTGGTCAAATAGGCAAGACTTTATTCAAATGGAAATCTGGCAGAAATGAATTTAAAAGAGTCTGGTATATGTAATATAGCATGTGAAGATGTGAAGTGAATTTATCTTCATCAAAATAATATAATCCCTGACTCTATTAGAGCACAGCTTTAGACTATTCAAAGCAGACTTAAAATACGTCAAAATTGGCTTAGTGCCAATATCTTTGAATAGATTGCACATAGAAGGGAACTGGATAATTCGTGAGTCTTTACTTATTTCTCGCAACATGATGTCAAGTTGTAAACATATATTTTGGGCTTGTGAGTATGAATACTATGATGTTAAGCGTTTTATTCCACTCTCCTTTATCTCCTCTGGTAAAAACTGTTCTGTAATCCTAATTCTTAATTCAAAGTCCCTTTCGGACTTTGTTCCATGCCACAGTGACATGGTCTAAAGCTAGTGATACAGAATGAGTACCAGTACAGGTTTGAGTGCTCATGAGGGAAGAATTCTGGCAATCTTAGTAATTCAGAACGATTAGCAAAATGTCTCTCTGTTTGTGAATTTAGCTGAAGTCCTGTGGTTTTTAATACTATTGATTGTTGTCTTTCAAATGAAAAAATGTCAATCTCCAGAGGTTTTAAATTGCCAGTAGAGATATTTTGTTGTGTTTGTGGACATTTTATCAGATCCAAACAAGTAAAAAAGTACCGTGATGCTTACCATGCTTAATTTGGACTGCTAACAAAAATGTTGCATGGGCTGCTCATGTGTCTGGTAGCTTTTGGTGTCCTTTAGAGGATTGACTATGTGGAATAAGAAATTGTGCTATGCCTCTGCAATTCCCCGAATATGGAGAGAGCCTACAAACCATCATGGCAACTCTTACTTTTGTATGGTGAACTTACACATTATAATAATACCAGGAGCAGATAAAATATTCCGTATCCTCGCACACTGTCCATCATCCATCGCTTCAGTGCTGCATAGCATGGGTTCACAAAGCTGTCCTGCACAATGGAAACAAGCTTTCTTCCATTGCAGTAGCTCAAATGCTATGAGTGGGACATTTGTGATTACACCAAGTATTCTTGCTTTGTCTGTCTGTGGGATACCAGGAAAGGATATTGGTTCCAGGTGCACACATTGTAATTCGTGAAGCTCTTGTGTTCAGAAAGAACATTTTGTTACCCCCACTCCATATAAAACTTGGACTCGTTAATCAGTTTATCAAAAGTTTCGATAGTGACTCCGAAGCTTTACGACTCAGCAGACAATTAATGTTCCCCAAGTTATCTGAAGTAAAATAGAACTTTAAATTTTTACTGGACCTCAGATTCGAGTGATGTTACAATCTGAAGAACTTGTATATGAGGTGTTCACAACCAGAGTGGACCAGGTCCATCTGAAATAGTTCTGAGATATTGAGTCTTAAAGTTCCTGGCTCACGCATAGAGCGTATTCCGAATCTCACCGGTGAGCAATCCGATGGCATCACGGTGTTCCGAATTCCACTGATGACGTCATTGATGCTCCACCAGTGTCGCACTGGTGCCATCAAATTGCAGAGGTGGTGGCAATCTCCATCAGCCGACATCAGTGAATCTGATTGGTTCTTGTATACGGTGGGAATTAGCAGACAAATGACATCGTGCACTGTTGTGTCATGGCGGTGTGTTCTGCTTTAGTTCTGCTGTATTGTTTGTAATGAGCACAACGTAAAAACAATATGTTAATGGCTTATGAGCGAACATGTCAACGGACCAGTTATTACTACCTGTTCAAGAAATAAGTTGTTTATGATCTCTTTTATTTGAACGAGATGGCATTACAGAAATTTCGCAAAATTTTGCTAGCGTAGCACAGATAACCACTTACACAGTCGCCATGACAGCATCGATTCTTCCAGCAGTTTTGTTCCTTATTTTCGTTGCAACGTGACGTCATTGATGCCACCGGACTGGTGAGATTCGGAATACACTGATAGCAACCTTCACCTTCCATAGGAAATGCTGCCTTCTGTGGAGTAACAAATGAGTTATGGACTTTGTTTGTTATGGCAATGAATAAATCTAAGTTTTCTTCATCCGAGATTGTATTAATCTACAAACTGATCACTGGTGGACTTGGTCCACTCTGGTTGTGAACCCCTCATATATGCATTGACTCTTGATGAAGTGAGTATTACAGGAAACTGAATGAGAATTTGATACAGAGTCAGGAGTATGACTTCAACTTCACCTATATCTGACTTTAGTAGGTAGAAAATGCAGAATTTATATTCAGAGTCACAACTTAACTTATTTTTCACCTTATAATAAAAATTATTTATATTTTTTATATTAATATACTTAATTCAACGTAAGGTTAAGATTCTAATTCAATTTTCATGTGATTAAGATTTTTGTGCTCTGAATTTTCTGCCATTTCTTCTTTGCCGAAATGTAAACGTCTGATTTCTTATTTTACACCAAGTTCTTTGATGGTAGGCCTACACCTTAATCATCTGCAGTTTCTTCCATTTCATTGGATGCTTTTAAAATAACAGGTTTGAAACGAAATGTAGCCAACAATGAATGAATGATTTCCGCACTTTCCGCATGGAGCAGCTGTGGGCAAGAAGCAATATGTATGATTTGAGGCTTTCTCGGCGTTGGTTCGCTAATATGTTTTCGCGGGATATCAGCCGAGTTAAGATTTTGGAATGCTCCAAGCTTTCGACTGCTATCTCTGCAGTCATCTTCAGGGAAGTGATGTCCGAACAGAAAGTCGAAAGGTAATATAGATGTTAGGCTGTCTCAGGTGAAACGGGATTGGTTGGCGGATCGGCCAATCCGGGGCCGGGAATTGTCATCTCTCGTAAGCTCCGCCCCTCCCGGGATTCCTGTGTGAAGTTTGGCGGGCGGCGAGCCCTGTTCCGCCAGTTGGAATCGGTTGCCGTCCTCGGTCCGTGATCTTCATGACTTTGATTGTAAGAGGGCCTAAGTTGGTCCAAGGCCGGTGTCCATGCCTGACTGAGCTGGAGTCCACTGTCTCTGTTAAAGTTGTTTTTCTCCAGCTTGATCTCTATGGCCTCCTTGATTGTACGATCCCAGTAGTGGCTTGATTTGTTAATGACCTTGGTGTGGTCAAACAGTATTTTATGCTCCTTTTCTATGCTGTGTTGCGCCACTGCAGATTTTTCCGGGTAATACAGCCTCAGGTTCCTCAGGAACATAAGAGGAACCTGAGGCTGTATTACCCGGAAAAATCTGCAGTGGCGCAACACAGCATAGAAAAGGAGCATAAAATACTGTTTGACCACACCAAGGTCATTAACAAATCAAGCCACTACTGGGATCGTACAATCAAGGAGGCCATAGAGATCAAGCTGGAGAAAAACAACTTTAACAGAGACAGTGGACTCCAGCTCAGTCAGGCATGGACACCGGCCTTGGACCAACTTAGGCCCTCTTACAATCAAGGTCATGAAGATCACGGACCGAGGACGGCAACCGATTCCAACTGGCGGAACAGGGCTTGCCGCCCGCCAAACTTCACACAGGAATCCCGGGAGGGGCAGAGCTTACAAGAGATGACAATTCCCGGCCCCGGATTGGCCGATTCGCCAACCAATCCCGTTTCACCTGAGACAGCCTAACATCTATATTAAACTTTCGACTTTCTGTTCGGACATCACTTCCCTGAAGATGACTGCAGAGATAGCAGTCGAAAGCTTGGAGCATTCCAAAATCTTAACTCGGCTGATATCCCGCAAAAACATATTAGCGTAAGAAGCAATATGTTACTTCTGAATTAATGCACTTTTTAGTGTAGGCCTACAGCAAATCAGGACAATCCTGATGGTAGATGGACAGCTTTTCTTGCCACATCCATAACATTATTATTATTATTATTATTATTATTATTATTATTATATCATATAATCATATTGAATTATAAGATTAGCTTTAATATTCAGCTTATTCGTTATCAATCTCTACAAACATGCAACAAAACATGTTGCTAGATATAGTCATTACATCACCTTCTCTTGAAATAAGATTCATAAATTAAAACTTTATGGTGGGTGAGTTTGAGATGGGCAGGGCAAGTAGCACGTATGGGCAAATCCAGAAATGAATATAGAGTGTTAGTTGGGAGGCCGAGATGTAGATGGGAGGATAATATTAAAATGGATTTGAGGGAGGTGGGATATGATGATAGAGACTGGATTAATCTTACACAGGATAGGGACTTATGTGAGGGCGGCAATGAACCTGCATTTGTAAGTAAGTAAGGTGGATGAGTTACTCTCCTTGGTCATGTTCTGAATCAGGAAACTGAGACTGTCGTCCTCCCTGACTTGATGTATCTATTATTTCTTTTCACAACTCTTCCTTCTTCTCCTTTAACTAAGCTTCATAGAGTAACAGCTTTACCCATAAAATTAATTTTTATCCCTCCTTCACTAGCACATACTTTGAATGTACAATTTCATTGGGATCCTGAGCTACAGAACTTCTGTTATAATAGTACTGCTGTCATTTGCTAAGTTTTAACTATCAGACACCATGGGCTTAGCAATGGTGCAGTAGCAGGAAGCAAAGTTTTGCAGTCTTCTATTGTACATTAACTGAGATGAGAGAGGCCAATTTCAACAGTCGGTGTATTACGGTATTCCAGGAGAGCATACCATAGTTTATCAAAATTATAATATATATCTTCCTTTTTCTGAAGGTCCATTTGATTTTGAATGGCCAGGGCTTATAAATTTTAGTTCAATGTCATTATTTTTAGCAAAATCTTTAAATTCAACACTGTTGAAGGGAACATTATCAGATTTCATAGTCCTGGAAATATCAAATTTTGAAAATAAAACTTTGAGGACTTATTTGATTGATGTAGCTGACTTGGATCTCAGTGGAAGAATTTCAAGACACCTTGAATAATAATCCATAACAATCAAATATGGCTTAGCTGACATTTCTACATTATCAATTTCAATTTTACAAAATGGCAATGGAGGTACTTCGTGAGATGCAAGTCTCTCTTTAGGTCTGCTTGGTTAATATGTGAAACAAGCAAGGCACTGTCTGACGTAATTTTTAATTCACATGTTCATATCTGGCCAGCACATAATCTCTATATAACCAGCATGTAGCAGTCGAAAGATTTCTCTTCTTAGTGATGATGGTATAACTAGTCGCTCTAGGTAAAAAAATAGGTTACCTGTGCACATAATATCATTCTGGAGTTTGTAATAACGGAAAAAAGAACGTTTTTCATTTAGTTCTTCCTTGGTTAACTGTGGCGAGCCCTTACGAAAACTCTTCAGAACTTCTGCCAATACTGGATCATTAAGAGTTGCATTTACAATCTCTTTCAGTCTTTCATCTGTCAGTTCAAACAATTCTGTTTCCAGTGAATGTTTCATGAACAAACTTTACATCCACATTATGTCATCTCCTCTGAACTTGAATAAAATCTAGATAGAAGATCTGTGATAAGGTTTTTATTTCCTTCAATGTACTGTACTTAATATGACCATCATACCTCATTAGTCCAAGGAGCAATTTTTGAAGTCTTGAAGTTGTCTGGGCCAGTTCTTTGTTAAAAATTGTTACCAGTGGTTTATGATCAATGTAAACAGTTATTTTTGCACCATAAATATATGTGTGAAATTTATTACATCCAAACTATACAGGTAACAGTTCTTTTACAATTTGTGCATGTTTCTTCTCTGTTGCTGTCAAACTTTCGGAACCATAAGCAATTGGCCTTCCCTCTCGTAAGAGAACACACCCCACGACATTAGAGCTAGCATTTACAAGCATTGACAAATCTCTATTAGGATCAGACACTCCTAATACTGGCGAACTACTCACAGTCTATTTCAAGCTTCTCTTCTTGTCCCCAACTCCACTGAATGTCCTTTTTAATTAGTTTTCTGAATGGGGCAGTTAATTCAGCAAGTTTAGGAATAAATTCAGAAAGGTAACTACAAAGGCCTAATATCATTTGTACTTTTTGTACATGGTTCAGGGATATTTTTCAGTGCATCTACGTGCTGTGGGTCAGCTGAAACACCAGCTCTGCATATGTGTGCGTGCATATGAAAAGGGACCACTTGGCAGCTTCTAGTTTTTGAGATAATCTTAAAAAACTAAGAGAGGGTTCAAACTGGTGAATTTTTCTTTTTTATGCCTTTGATATGATCACATCCTAAATAATGAACTGTATAAATGTTAAAGTCCTGCGTCAATGGGATCACTCTCAAATCACTGTTAACACAAAAACAGAAAAGGGACCATTTGGTGGTGAGTAACACTTCACGTGTCTTATCTGCTTCTCACTAAGCAATTTATGGGTCTGCTATGTGTATAATGTTTAAGAATGTAGACAACATAAACACAAGATGATGTTATGGGGTTCTGTCTTCTAACTTATATTCGTAATTCTATGCTTGCCTGGAAATCTTAAGTCAGTGTTGCTGTAGAGTATTGTTGTTAAGTTCGGAAGTTCAAGTGGAAGTAGGGGCCTATATTATTGTCTTAGAATTATTGTTCTTTATTTATACAACACATGCAATTATTTTCCATCATGAAAGTGGACAGTTCCACATCTGAATTTATTTTCAAATCACTAAAGCAATATTCACATTCAGATTTACTGTCTGAACAGGACCCAAAAGGTCAGACTAGGAAAATAAATATCGGAACTAGGAAATGTAACATCAGGCGTGCCTCAAGGGGTGGTCCTTGCACCTCTGTTGTTTCTTATATATATAAACGATATAAATAGAAATACTACGTCTCAGATAAGGTTATTCACGGACGACTGTATAATATATAGACAAATTAATGATGAATCCGATATTGCCGCCTTACAAAACGATCTTAACATTTGAAACCTGGACGACAGAAAATAAAATGAAAATCAATGTCAGTAAAAGTAAGTCAATATCCTTCTGTAGAACGCATAAAGAAATTTGTCTCGGATATCAGCTGAATGGTACATCGGTGCCACAAGTGAACACTTGTGAATACCTAGGTATATATTTAAGTAACAAACTGGGTTGGGAGCAACACGTCACTAATACCACAAGGAAAGCCTGGAAAGCACTACATTTCTCTATGCATATTCTGAAGAAATCTAACCGAAGGTCAAAAGAATTAGCGGACAAAACCCTTGTTCGCCCAATTATGGAATATGGAGCAGTAGGTTGGGATCCGTACAGACAAAACCAAATCGATTCAATAGAAAAGGTCCAACGCAAGGCAGCAAAATATGTCAAAATGGGGAAGGGACATGGTGAAGAGATAGTAAAAGACTTAGGGTGGGAACTTCTCAAATCAAGGTGACGAAAAACCAGACTCACCGCATTGTTTAAGGCACAAATTGGACACAAAGCATGGACCGATATCAATGCTAGATTAGCAACACCATCATACTTAGGAAGGGCTGATCATATTAGGAAGTTTAAATATAGAAAACAAAGAACGGACGTGGCAGAATTTTCCTTTGTTAACCGCACAATACTAGACTGGAACAACTTACCTGTGGCAATCTTTCAGGGTGGTCCTCTTAAAATCAATACATTTAAGGAAAGGTTGAGAAGATTAGACTGAAAATGTAATTGGAGGTGCAATGTAATTATTTAAGTTGTGTCATGTAATTAATTGAGTTGATATATAATTAATTAAGTTGATATGTAATTAATTAAGATGATATGTAATTTAGTTGATATGTAAATAAATTAAGGTGATATGTAATTAATTAAGATGATACGTAATTAAGTTGGTATGTAATTAATTAAGGTGATATATAATTACTTAAATTGGTAATAGTTGGGTGAAATAGAAATACTTATAAGTTAGATTTACTTTTGCTTATTGTAGGCGTTATTATAGAATAGTTTTCATTTGTAGTCCTAGGTTTATTGCAGCTACTTATTTATAGTTAGAAATAAATTTACGTTTATTTTATTTTATTTCATTTTTTTATTATTGCTGTACTTCTTGTATTATTGTAATTGTAATTATTGTATATTATATATCACTGCCACTGGGTGTATACCCAATTGTAGTGTTAAGAAATACAAGCATGCATACATACATACATACATACATACATACATACATACATACAAACAAATAGCAGATGCCGTGACAGAATATTTAAGTCCTTTGCTTGGTGAGAGGGTTTCATGTGAATACGACAGCATAACAGATACATCTACCATATTCCCAGCAAGTAGGTCCAATTTTCTTTCTTACAGTGTACAAAGTGAGTATGTTCGGTGTTGCTTTTGAGTCTTTAAATACATTCGTACTATTATATGTGACACCCAAAAGGTGAAAATACAGATTTATCCCTCTTACAACACTTAGATCTACTTGAACATCTTTTATTTGGTGAGAAAATGTTGAATTCCATGCTGACAACTAAGACTATTAATTATGAATAAGGGACTATAAAGGTATTTCTTAAGTTACGAATAGCCGGATTAAATGGAAGAAATTTGCTTTTAAAAAAGACTATATTCAGCGTAAGAAGTGCTGTGAACTCCTTCTGAGTCCGCTCATAGCGGTATCAGCGCCGCGTTGCTGCGGATCCGTGTAAACTCACCAGAGTGCGTGCACTATTTCTTCTATTCGTCCTTCTGTTACTATCTCTAGAATTTCACTAGAATATTATTCCAAAACTCATTACAAAGTGAAAGTATGCAAAGTATACACATAGTATGTATGAGAAGTGATTCTACTGAACTTCTGAGTTAGTTACAAACAATGAATGGACAAAATATTATGTCACGGCCTCTTTGCTACAAAATAAACGACAATCACATAGCTTTTTTGATGACAACAGAATTAATGTAGTAGGCTGTGTTCGGAAACGAGAACAGCAAAGTTAAAACTCGGTCAATTCTCCATTCCCATTCCCGGACTCCAGCATGCTTCTCGTTAATTGTGAAAAAAATTAGTTATCTTTCGCGTTTCCGTTGCTGGTTTATTGTGAAACAGCCTTTAGCCTCTTTGTCCATATAGTAAAGGTTGATCCACAATAAACGAGGAACAGAAACGGCAACGAGAACGGAAGAATGGTTGAAATACATGTATTTAAGTGCAAATAATCACAATTAACGAGAAGCTTGCCGGAGCCGGGAACATTGGCGAAGTTTTAACTTTGCCATTCTCGTTTCTGATAACAGCCAACTGGAGTCATTCTGTTGTCATATAGCTACTTCGTTGTATATTTTGTAGCAAAGAGGCTTCTTCATCCATTGTTTCTAACTTAGAAATTCAGTAGAATCACTTTCAGTATATGCTATGTGTATATGTGACCAGACTACCACGTGAATTGAATTCTTAAATATTCCGTGTCAAATTTTGAAGTTAACCTGTGTTCATGTTATTTGGCTTTTACTCACAAGAGAACGCCATTGGTCAGTTATACACAACATCAGAATGCCTAATATCGACTTTACATATCGTTATTCACATACATATCAATAAGCAAAGCGTCTCTATTCTCAGTTTATTGTGAATAAAAAATTTTCACGTTCACGTTCTCTGCTTTCCATTCTCGTTCTGGTTCTCGTTCCCGGTTTGTTGTAGACCTCCAGCCTTACTTTCCTACCTGATGAAATTTCGGAAATTTGCTTCACATTGTTTATCGTCGTCTTATGCTACCATTACAGCAGATACTGAATAAAGTGAATAAATAGAATTTTCTTGCAAAATGATTTAGCCATTCTATCTTAATTGTGAAGTATAAATAAATTATTAGTTTTATGGAACTGGAGACAATTTATGAAGTAAACAAAAAGCAGATGGTGCTTATCATGATTATTTTATATTATACTATGCTAGTAATATACTCAGGAGGAAATTAAACACAGAATAAATATGGGAAATACTTCTTATTATTCGGTGAGAAGCTTTTGTCATTCAGTCTGGTCTCAAAAAACCTGAAAGTTAGAATTTATAAAAGAGTTATATTACTGGTTGTTCTGTATGGTTGTGAAACTTGGACTCTCACTTTGAGAGACGAACAAAGGTTAAGGGTGTATAAGAATAAGGTGCTTAGCAAAATATTTGGGGCAAAGAGGGATGAAGTTACAGGAGAATGGAGAAAGTTACACATTGCAGAACTGCATACATTGTATTCTTCATCTGAAATAATTAGGAACATTAAATCCAGACTTTTGAGATTGGTAGGGCATGTAGCACGTATGGGGAATCCAGAAATGCATATAGAGTGTTAGTTGGGAGGTCGGAGGGAAAAAGACCTTTGGGGAGGCCGAGACATAGATGGGAGGATAATATTAAAATGTATTTGAGAGAGGTTGGATATGATTGTATAGACTGAATTAATCTTGCTCAGGATAGTGACCGATGGCGGGCTTATGTGAGGGTGGCAATGAACCTCTGGGTTTCTTAAAAGCTGTAAGTAAGTAGTACAATATTATACGGAGTATATTTTTATCTGGACGTTATTTATGTACAGTCATTTTAATTCCTAGGTCATATCGCGACAATTTTCCGTTGGGAATGCGCTGTTGGACTTTGTCTATTATTTCGCGGTAATTGCGGTCCAATCAAGCATTCGTCTTCATTTAACTGGAAGTTATATTCAGTCGAGAAAAACCACGGAAAACCTTGACCAGGTTAGACGACACTGCGGATCAAACCCGGGACCTCCTGGATGCGTTACAACTAGGCCACTTCGCTCGGGTTATTTTATATTATATTATGTGACAGGAAACAATTTCAGTCAGGCGAACTAACTTTACAAACACTTTAACATAAGGAGTTAACCCCGCAATTCACTGCATAAAGCATCTTAATAAGCTGGGACATTTTACGGCATTTTTTATGACAATGACATTGGAAAACAATACTGCAGTTTGACGTACGCCACTCATGCATTAACCTTCGATCTTCCTTTGCAGCTGTCTTCCTACAGTTTCCCCGCCAGAAACACAAGTATAGGGTGTATGAAAATAAAGTTTTCATACTTCTAACTTTTATTCCTATTTGAGTGGCTCAGTTCCAGAGTTGCCTAAGCCAAAATTACACTCAAAAAAGTTATTGAAGTCTAAACTTAGACCTCGTGTTCTAAAACTATATGCTGTCAATTGGAAATTATTTCTCATTTACTATAATCTAATATTTATCTAGTACATCTACTTTGGCACACATACAGTCATTTTATGCAAAAATCTGCGGCTAAAAGATTGTAGTTTAGGCAACTCTGGCACTGAGCCATTCATTTAGAGGAGAGTAACTGTGGTGTATTTTATCCAGATTGTCTCAACTTTTATGAAAATATGAATATGCGAAAAATAGTATATACATACACATTTACAATTGAACATGACTATTCTCGATAGCATGTAGGAGACAGACTATCAGTATGAGTTCAGGTAGTTTTTAAAAATTATGCTTAACTGCCTTAAGTCATGGAAAGGAATCGTGGTCCTTAGAAAGTAGAAAACTGATTATTAAATGCTGTCGTAAATAAAGGTCATGTCATGAATTACTTTCTGAGCAAAATAGGATACCGTGCCTATGAAAATATATATATATATATATACCAAGCTTTTCGTGTATACAGAGTCGTTTCCGATCTCTGATCATGAATTTGAATGACGTCATGTGCGTCAGGAATCACACCGACAGCTGAATTGCGGCGAGAGGCGGCAGACCAGTAGTGTGAGTGATTTCATAATCGGAGTGCACGGTGTGTCACAGTACAGTTACCTGAAAATCATAGGAGCCTGCAAAAGATGTGGTTTCGTTATTTCCAAGAAAGGCATCTTTTGTGTACCTAATAACCCCCTGTCACAAGTCGCCGCACCCCACGAGATGATACAAATTAATTCCATTCGAGCTTTACCAATCTTATTAAGTACACAGAAGCTGCCTTTCTTGGAAATAACGAAACCTCGTTTATTGCAGGTTTCTTTTATTTTCACTTAACGGTACTTGGCATCGGAAAGGGTTGTTATGTACCCCTCCGAAAAAGGCTCGATTTTCTTGGGAATTTCTGCTGTGAGTCGCTGTGCACTCTATGTGATCACTCACTACTGGTCTGTCACCTCGCGGCACAGTTCAGCTGTCGTGTGACTCCTGACGCACATGATGTCATTTAAATTCGTTACCAGAGATCGGAAACAACCCTGTACAAGCACAAGTTTTCAGATGAAGCTATGAGATTTTCATTAAGCGTACTGTATATTAATATAATCATATTACGTTGCATGTAAATCGAGCTTGACGCACTATTGTCCAAAGAGGTGTGCACGATATATGGAGTTGATCAGTCATTAGTTGTATTTAAATTCGATAATTTAAATTTTTATTTTATGTACCGGTATTCATTTTATAGGCACGTAATTGAAACTGATTAGTTTTGCAAGTAGCAGTGAACAGAATGTAACTCGTATAATTAGAAATCCATTATCGGTACATTTGTTTTATTTTGTAAGTTGGTCACATCCTTTAATGACATGTAACAACAAGTCTCCACTTTTCGTTCGTTATTTATAGTCGTCCTGTAGAATTTCTACTAAGTACGCATTTGTAGTGGGGAACTAATTTTATTTTCAGACTGTCTAAAATTGTTTTCAGGACACTGTTGGTGTGTCCATCTATGTAATATAACCACAGTCTAGTACATACAGTCACGAACCTTGAGGTGGCTTTTTGCATTTCTCGCGATACAATGCTCCATCGGTTAGCAACTGAGAGTACTAAAGTCGCGTCGCTGTTATTTCCAGCGTGACTCCTCCTCTTTGCTTACGCCTTAGGAAATGAAGGCTCTATAAAATTTAGGTAGGTAGTATCGTTCGCCATTTTTCTTTCGTTACCGAGCTACCAGACGAGGAATCTATTTTCCGCACCGTTAAATATTATCATGTCGTAGCTCTTATGATGATAAATCAAACGCACTCTAATTGAGCGGCAAATAACGTCCTCGTATGCTTTCTGCGAACGCCAACGAAAGAAGCAAAATGGCGGGCGATTATATTTATTTATCGAGCCTTAGGAAGTGCATAAAGTTATCAGCAGCGAATGACAAGACGCACACGTTTAAATGTAGCTTTCAACGTGATTGGCTGCCGGAAATAAGAGCGACGGGACTATAGGAACACTAGACTGTGGGATAGTAGCGATCCTTGTGGCTAGCAACTAAAGTTCAACTGTCATTGGATGCATATTCTTTACGTATTGACCTTCGTAGCTCGAGTTGTGAGGATGCTAGGAACAATAGACTGTGCCGGTACTATTTCGCATTGTCTGTAATGAGGCGATAGTAGCGATTCTAGTGGTTAGCAACTATCTATGGATGCATATTTACTACGTATTGAGCTTCGTGACTGTATGTACTAGACTGTGGTAATTGTATGTACTAGACTGTGATATAACCTAAAATAGACTCACTTCATTTCGCTCAGCACTGTATCCAGGTAGCGATCGAGATTTTAGTTTCCTTTTCTTTTTATTTTCTCTTTAAGATCTTGCTTGAAACAAAACATTTTTTCCACACATTCTGTATTCCAATTACCCTAGCTCTTTAAGGCAGGATCTTTTTGAGAAGAGATCAAAAGTGTCCTTGAATATTTGTTTGGTGAAGAAGGCATATTTCATAGTGTCTCCGTCCTCCTCCTCCTCCTCCTCCTCCTTTCTCCCCCGTCCAAATACAGCGCTGCTTTCACTGTGTTGCAACACAGGCCATACGTACACTTAGCGGCAAAAAGAATGGCCCGACTCTTGGTCGATAAACCACGCGTGTAAACGTAACCCACTCCAAGGCATTGCTGCGGTGTCTCTTCATTGAAAGTCGTCCGTCTATAATGGAGTAAACCTTACGAGCAGTGTGTGGTCCATTGGTAAGAAGTCTGACATTCGTATCAGAGGTTGTGAGTTCGCCTCCCGGTACTGTGAAATTATTATTTTTTATTTTAACTTTTACTTAATTTATTAGTTTAAATGTGAAATGGCATTTGTTAACAAACTTCGTTATGCCTGCCTTGTAAAAATATTATTTCCCATCACCTTTAGGCTATTAATAGGTGAGATCTGGCCTGTATAAACAAAAATAAGTTACTTGTTTCACATCCTTAAAAACCGGACGCATATCAAACACAAATAAATAATTAAATTAACAAAAACAAACAATTTTTAATATATTAACAAAACAAAGCCTGTGGTGGGGACTAGTATCTCGTCCACAAACCACCTGCGTCAACAACTGCCCTCATTCTGCGCGGCATGGAGTCCACAAGATTATGGAACAGGTCTAAATTCTTGGCCATCTCCTCCCACGCATCTAGAACTCTGTCCCACAATTCCTCAGGTGTCCGAATGGGTGGTTGTTTTGCCCAATTAGAACGTAGGATCCTTCTGAGTGCAGCCCACAAATTTTGAATCGGATTCATATCTGATGAATTTGGAGGCCAGTCTACTGGGTCGACATCACGCCTCCTCGTAAACCATCTTTGAATCCGGTTGGCGGTGTGTATCGGATGATTATCCTGCTGGAAGAAAAGTGTTCCTTCTGGATATCGTTTTCGAGCGGAAGGGATCATTACATTTGACAAAATGTGTTTGTAGACTTTTGCCGTAAACCGCCCGTGGATGCGTTCCAGAAGTCCTGCCCCATCGTATGACATCCACCCTCAACACGCGACCCTCACGCAACCCGACTTGTTAATTCGTCTCACAAAACGTTCATCGTATCGGTGGCCATTCATACAATAAACTAGGGCAGTACTATCGTTGCTGTTGGAGACAATTACCTCGTCGGAGAAAATTACATTTCTCCAATCGAAGTCCTGTCGGAGAGTAGCATACGGAGAATGCTACTGGATACAATTACCTGGTCGGAGAAAATGACATTTCTCCAATCGAAGTTCTGTCGAAGAGTAGCATACGCAGAATAACCTATGCGAACCAGGGCAATGTGTTATTGTTTCTGTGCCATCTTCAAGCGTAATGACGAGACAGAACGTTGTATTAACAGATAGCAGTATTGCTTGAAAGAGAGAGGGAGGTTTATTATTTATTAGTGTTTGGGCATATTCTAAGAGATATCGCCACATAATTATAGCTTTGCGAGACACATATGACGGCAAATTTGTAATTAACCCAGATAAGACTGAATTATTTTTTGTTAAAAAGTACGATTTTTCTGTATGAATTATTTAATTGTAATTGATGTAACATAACAAAGTTGTTTTTAAAATTTTTATGTTGATAGTATCCGAGATTTTCAGTGTCCTATATATAGGACGTCAGTCATATCCCCATGCAAAAACATTATATTACATAAGTCGTTTTAGCACATATATATATATATTGTTTAGCTTAACAATACATAAAATTAACACAAAATTATAATATCACAGAATAAGATTATTGTATTTTTCGATAATGTTTATGGTGTGATACGTGATAAAACATTTTACATGTACACCAACATCACACTTCATATTATCGTTGTCTTTGTGTGACACTGTCTGCATCGAGTTTGTTTTTCTTCAGATACCACAAAATGATTACTTCCATCAAACCTTGAATCTTTTTGCTCAGTCTTAGATGAGATGGTCTACCGCAGTGGTCGTCAGCATTCGCTGAAATGGGTAACGGGTAAGTGCAGCAGGATTAGGTAGAGAGTATACCCGCCAGCAGCCACAAATGCACCTGCTGGTAATAGACGATAACCCCAGAGTGCAGTGAGTTGACGACCGCTGGTCTACCTCTTGACTGTACATGTTGAGCAGTGGATTCGAGAACAGATAAGACAAGACGTTTGCGAAATGCAAGATGATCGAGTTTTTCGTTGGAGTTTATCTTGTATTGCTACCATGCATTTTGTTCTGCTACGTCAATGCAGACTAAAGTACCATGTCTTGCTTCTAATAGGTATTTTGTACAGATTGATGATTTGGTCCACCCATATTTTTGTTGTACTAATATATGATATTGGGCTATTTTACTGATATTTTCTTCTTCAGATTTATAGAGTATCTTGAAACTGTGTGCACGGAAATTGAAAAATATAGTATTTCCCTGCTGAATGTCAACTTCTTCCCAATTGAAATTTATTATTCTTTCTCTTCATCTGTATATCGGTTGCTGAATCACTAGTATTTCTACTGCCATTCTCACCATCGCCTTTATTATGTTCATCATCACCATTTTGAATTTCGTCATCGTAAACATCCATTCCCTCTCCTTGTGTGTTGAAGTTACTTCCGTCTCAGCTCGCAACTGACTACCAGGCATATTGTTAATTGTAGGGTTATTTTCATCACCAGAATCCTCATCAGTTACGTTACCACACGCATTTTTGGTGATAAAATGGTGATGGAAATGTTATTGCACTTAGGTATAGCAACTTGGTCGTCCTGAATCGTTTGTAAGGCTTCATTTAGTGAAAATCTGCTATAATAACATGAATACCATCAGTCTCACGAAATGTCCCCTTTTATGACTGACGTACTGCATGTAGTACGCCTAACTTTACAATGATATGGCATAACACTAAATCAAAAATTGAATCTAATTATGAATTATTATATACGAAGTACATCATACGAGTATGCCCTATCAATATCAAAAGCATTATATCTATAGCATGTGATATATACCGACTTCGAGAACAATATGTTCTGCTCCACAGCCATGACTCACACAAATATGTTAACAACAATGACTATGACAGACTGAACACAATAAAAAAATTGGAGGCAATTTATAACACATAAGGATTATGGTATCATGATTGCCGACTATAAAAATCTTACACAACGATGTTAAAAAAAATAAAACGTCCGGTGTCCTATATATAGGACGTCAGTCTTATCTGGGTTAAAAAAAGAAGATTGGGGGAGATTCGAACCTTGAGCTACTATCAACTTGTTTAACAGACTAATGCTGTAACAACTTACGCTACTGTAACTGTTAATATCGATTTGGCATAATACGTGGTTTTCCTGTTCATATTCGCTCCGGTTGATTTTGTATTTATCAATTTTTTTTTTTTTTTTATTTCACTCTTCAAGAGCCCTGATGTATCTAGAATCAACCCGCCATTCGATTTTATTGCATATTTTAGACTCTTAAACAAAATACAGCAAATTTAAATGGTTTAATTATGTTACCTAGTGAACTACGGCTTTGACGAGACGAGCATGCGCAATGTTATGTCTCTGGAACTTAGAAATTGTCGGCCGGCCCATTCTTTTTTGCCGCTAAGTGTACATTATGTGATTATTAAACCAACCTTACCGATACTGTTGAAGTTTGAACTTTCGCAAGAATCTTAAACATAACATTTTGAATGTTCAACTTCAGAACCATTTTCTATTTAAATTTAGGCGTAGATGTTTGTTTAGGAAGGAAACACAAGTTAATAAATTAATTGGACACATTTACAATATTATGATTGATAGTATGTACTGCAGTTCATTCAGCCAGGAGAATACAATAAGCACTATAACTAATTCCCATTGGAGTATCATACACTAAATCAGATACATCGACATTAAACTTTTAAAACAAGCTTTTATCCCCTACGGTTGAATGGGTACTGAATTTCATTTTTTGTCATGTTGCTCTGCAAAACTTGTTTTGATATGAGAATTAGGCTATATTGTTTTTTATGCAATATCTCCTTTGATCTTTAAAATTATATCATTTTCGATATCGACGTAAAACTTACGACACGCGAAATTTCTTTATGTATATAGGCCCCAATATTCACTTGTAATGTCGGCACTAGGTAGTTCTTTATACGCCTAGATATTAAATCATATAAATGTGACCTTTTAAATGAACTTCATACTTTGTAGGTGCAATTTCCGTCAATTCAACTGTTCTTGTGTGTTAGTACCGACCGTACTATAAATTCCTGTTTAATTTGGCGACTTCATCTTCTTTGTAGTATACTAGAGCCACTTTTGCATTGCTCTCATCCATGTATTTTATGGTGGCAGTGAACTTGAACCATCAGTGGTGACACCCACACTTGTCTGTATGGTCTTCGTTTAAACATTTATGTGCCAAAGTGAGGAAGTAACGAATGTTCATTGTGCTTTGTTACAGTATATCATAGACTTTGCATAGCATTTGCATTCAGGTAAGCATTACTAAATAGTAAATCCCTATAGTTTAAGTAAATATAGAGGCCTATTATTCTATATTCTGTATTTTTGTTCCACAGACAATGACTCAAATTGAACTGTACCAACATAATGTAGGTGTATAGCCTACTGTAAATTTATGTAAAATTTACTAAATTTGTCTGTTTCATATTTTCTGTACTTTTGACACAAGATAATATTAAGATGTACTTACCACCTTGAGATAACCGGTAGTGTATTATTTAAGTATATAAGAGCAGATCAATAATTTTAAAACTTCCTAATTTTGTAGATATAAAAGATTTTCCAAATACATTATGGATATAGCCGTGTTGGATTCAGATTAATTTTATAGTATACCATTTTGGTTTTCATGTGCCTATACGTGCTTATATTCTCACGAAATCAATGTTATTTTACAAATCTATTAAAATATACGAGAGGTAATGACAAATTAATTTACAGTTTAAATTTCCGACGTGTGTACAAATATTTACGAAACCAGTGTCACTTTACAAAGTTACTAAAATATACGAGAGGCAATAACATGTTAACTTACAGTTTAAATTTCCGAAGTGTGTATACATATTTACGGAACCAGTGCCACTGTACAAAGCTACTAAAATGTACAAGAGATATGTTAACTTACATATTAGTAAGTATTACGAAACCATTGCCACTTTACAAAGTTACTAAAATATACAAAAGATAATGATATGACAAAAAACTTACTTTGCATAAATACGAGATTGCAATTATAAGAGATTTAAGATCCTCTTTTACAAATTCGACGTATCTTTGCATTCTTTTGATAAACAAAATAGGCTCAGCTCTGAAAAAAAGTAGTCTGATTTCAATATTCCATCAATGAGTAGGCCTACTTATTCCATTGAGTTATTCCTTGATATGTTTTGGAATTTCAGCCAGATGAACACAACTGTCAAAAAATGGATTCAGTAGGCTATTCGCCGTAATTGTTTTGCATTTCTTCTGGAAAATACGCAAAAAGCTGTTGATTAAAATTGTCAAAATTTAATTGTATGTCCCCAAAAACAAACTAACTATTTGTTGTATCATATGTAGCTAAATTTTCCATGAGTTTTTTAATACACTGGAATTAATCAATTTTTTTGTCAAGTGATTACTAGAAATCAAGTTTCTTTATAAATCCGTTGATTTTATCCCAGTTTGTCATTATGTTAACATCTTGGCCTTGCAAACTACTATTCAAAGCATTTAAGTATTTGAAAATATCAGCGAGGAAGGCCAGTCTAAGAAGTCAAAGAGAATTGGAAAATAGTTGTGCATATTCCGATTTCTCCTCTTGCAAGTACTAATAAATTAAAAATTCAGCTCTGCTCTTAACTGGAAAACTCTCTTAAACACGTTACCGACAAAAGTCACCTTACTTCCATGTGGTAAAGATATTTTCACATAACAATCCCATGTCTTCCCAAATTTAGCTGAAAATAACAGTTTTCGATGCTATTCCTTTGAGAGAATTTACCACATTAATGACAGATTTTTAAAACATTTTCATTTCACATGTTAATTATTGATGCAAGAACTTTTCGATTATCTCTTGTAATTTGACAAAGAGACCACTTCAATATCCCGTCATTTTATATCATTGTTGCACTATATGTTTCTGCTTTGATCGTTCTTTGAGTGGTATGCACTGATTTTGAGTAAAAATGTCGTTGTTTTCGATTTTACAGAATCTGTATTTTTCAAATAGGGTTAAGTACTGGTATCGTAGTGAGGAGTCTCAAACAAAAATATTGCTCAAAAGTGCATCGTGTGTAGTTTGGAAACCAATGTTCTAAACAATATGTGTTCAATTCAGATATAATTATGCAAAAAAAAATATATATATATTATAAACTGAAATTTTAGGGAAGCTAGCCATTGTTCATTGTGTTGATTTTAGGATTAAAGGTAATTATGAATAACATGGCTTCTTCTAGGATGTTGATAAAATTTTAACTACAAAGAAACTTAAATGAAACTAATTTTTCCTCGAACTGTTTCACATGATAGAATATCGATGTGCACAAAAGCATAGTTCTGAAATAGGTACAGTGCTAATACCCAGTTCTGCTCCTTTCATTACCTTGCAGATATTCTCACAACTTGCATGCCAGTGTTAGATACACCGTTTTTTATTTTCCTGATTTGCGAGGCTACAGAGAAATCTATCTGCAAATCAAGGTACTGTACTTACGTAAGAAATTGCTCTAAATTCTCTCATTCAAGGACAGAATTATCTAAATGTATGATCTAGTTTTGCTTTCCTTCTGAATAAAGCTTTGCTAGAATTTTGTCACCTCGAATCGAGTGAATGGTAGACACTTATTGTAAGTAAAATAAAACGGGATTTTCCCACTTGTTTTATATGAGATATAGAGATAGATAAGTGGTCAGCATCTTGCTCCAGCCACTTTTCCAATCCATAGACAGTCTCTCCACCAACCGAGGTTAATCTGGTTAATTATATTTTGTCATTAGTAATTGGATGGTGTTATGCATTAACCGGCTAAGTGTCAATTAAAAAAACTGCGATTTTGATGCCACCTGTGGTACCGGAGCATAAACTAAGTGTACGCACACTTTTGGTGCCTTTTCTTTAAATATAACATTTTTATTAAAGAAAAATGTAAGCCCCATTGCTCGAATCCGAGATTTCAAGTTTTACAATAAACAACTATGAGTTTAAATATTTATAAGTGCTAATCATAATTCTGCATCATGCAGCTAAGCGCCATTTTCTCACTCTTACATTGTTCATGCATAACTGACAAACCAGAAAAAAACTTTCAGTAACCAGCATTGTGCAGTTTAGCGATTGAGTGAGGTTGTCTAGATCGTAAGTCCATTGTGAATCTTAAAAGTTAATATACTACAGCCATTTCGAGCATACTGGAAATTCCAATGTAAAAGTTGTTTTTTTTTTCAGAAACATTTTTTTATTATTAATGTAAGACGTAGATAATGCTCTAAAATTAAATATTCTAATGTTTTATTTTCAAAAGGAGAATATTTTACAAGTTTTATGGGCATTGAATCTAAGTGGTCTTTGCTGGGTAATAGATAATGTTTGTTTCCCAAAAGTTTGCAGCACTTACTCATAGAGGGATCAGCTGTTATATGTTTTTCAAGGAGCTATTGTTGAAGACGTATTCAGAGCATCTGCTCTTTTAATTCCAGAGCTCCAGGATCAAGGAACTTTTTACTCTGTAGTATATTCTTTCTGCCATTTATTTTAAGTAGTTTGGGTTAATAACAATAATTAATCTTACAGTTCAAGTGAATATTTTGACTCAGAAATGTCACAGTGCTTGAAACTGAAAACATGAAGGACATTAACTCATCTGTAAGATCCGTGACATGGAAGAGACAGCTATAAAACTTACCTGTTATGTTTTTATGAACTAATTGGATGCCATGAGATTTGCATAGCTTTCACGTGGACACTATGGGAATGAATCTCTGTTTGAGGCAAAGACCTGAGTTTTACACTTTTTGTTAATAAGGTATGAAGTGAGTTCATAAATCTTGTAACATCCATGATGGAACTTTTTCTTTATTTTATGCAATATTAATCAATTTTATTCAACAATTTTTTTTCTGTAAAATGATACTGATCTTCTAAATTGATTCTAATAATAAAAGTTGATAAAAGTAATTTCATTTTCAAAATATAAAGTTTGAAAATAGTAAAAATTTAACATCTGTGACAACTGGAATAGCTGACTAGTGCTAGTTACTCGAGTACGAATTTCTTTATTGCCAACGATAAGCAGGGCACAGAAAATTACAGATATGTTAATTATTAAGAATCACCCTGGAACTGAAGAGAAAACTTTTCAGTCATTACAGATATGTAATAGTGTCGTATTGGATTTTCTCGACCATTAGGCCCACATGTTCCCAGGTTAGAAACATAGATAACAAGCCACTTGCTTGTCATTTAAAGATCAGGCTAATGTATATTTTTGGTGACGTGAGGGAGGACGTCCCTTAAAGAGTACTTGATTTATTGCCCTTTTTAGATAATAGCTTATTTAAATTTGATACTAAAAACTGCCGAAATACCGTGAAACATTTTTTTCTGGAATAAAAGTGATTCAGATCCAAATATATGGAAGATTTAAAAATTATAAACTATAATTTTATATACATACATAGGCTTAAACTTCGTCAACCTTTTATAAAATTAGGTTTTGTGTATCTGATAATTCTGTGTAGAGCATGGTGCCCATATAAAATGTTATAGGAAATGCTACCAACAACTTCTTTGCATAATATTGTGTTATCAAATCATGGGAGTTCAAGTTCTGTATGTATTCCTGATGGAGTCAGGGGCCAAATGTGAATTCTGATTCTTCTCAACTCACCACTTTACACACAGTTCGTGCAGAAAATGCTTTTGATGTACTATTATCCCATTCTCATACGATCCTCCTGAACCTGCCTCAATAAAAAATACAGCTGAAGCAAGTGATCATATTCAGGTATTGTGTGTCCTTCAAGAAGAGGTCAGGTAAGTTTAGTTAAACAGAGCAGTGTGATAAGATGTGACTCATTGGAATGTGAACACGACACATGTTCTGTGAACTTCGATCTCAGTGAAAAATGTGATAAAAGCCACTTTCAAATAAGAGTGAAATTTGTTTATCATAGAAATATAAAATACTAAGAGGGATGTTGCATGCTGACATCGCTTTTAACACAAAGTGAATTATTATATTTGTTATGCATAATATCTCATTTGGTGCTTCACTGCAGATATCAATGATATAGGAGATTGTGTTATTAAAACTGAGAGTGATAGTTATAGATAGATAGATGGATGGATGGATGGATGGATGGATGGATGGATGGATGGATAATTTTACAGTCATCTTAATCTGTGGTAACATGCCACATGCTTATTAAATAGAATACTAGTTACTTAGAATATAATGTAGTTAATCACTAAGCAAATAACGTACTACTAATACTACTAATTCAGTCAGTAATGCATAACACACTAGAATAGTTACTTGTAAATAAGATGCTGAGTTTATTTTAAGAGATACACAGTTAATTATTTTGTAATCACACATTAGCAGGCAATTGTTTTTTTTTCTTCTGAGTCTTGATGCTGCCTCTCTTCCAGTAGGGTCTCCAGGCACATGAAACAAGAGAGAACAGAAGGGCAGTACACACAAGAATAAATGGTTACAATTTAAAACTTTATATTTAAATATTCCTTTGTGCACATTGGCATGTGTGTCAGTAATATATTTTAACAGATTTCTTAAACATACTCTTGTTCTGTGCCTTGACATGTGGGGGAAGTTTATTATATAAATTACTGCCAGTATGTGTAGGGGTATTGAGAGTTTTAGCAAGTCTGTGATAATTCCAATGTATATTATTGGATGTCCTAGTATTGTGCTCGTGATATTCTGAGTTTGTTTTAAAGGAATTTAAATTTTTATGAATAAAGCATACCGTTTCTAGGATATAAACACAGGATACTGGTAAAATTTTAAGTTCCTTGGAAAGTCCTTTACTTTCTGTGCGAATGGATACTTGCTTCATAATTTTAATTATTCGTTTTTGCAGTTTAAGTATAAGAGAAGATTTTGATGATGATCCCCAGAATATAATTCCATATGATATGACTGAATGTACATAGCTAAAATAAACTGACAACAGTAGCTCAATGGGTGATATTTTTGAGAGGACTCAGAATACATAGCGTAGTCGAGATATTTTTTCTGTTAAGAATTGAATGTGGCTTTCCCGTGTCAGGTCTGTATCAACCCAGATACCTAGAAATTTTGTGTTTTTAACTTCTTTAATTATGGTTCCATTAAGAGTAATCTGTACAGGGTCTTGCAACCGTTGTTGATTGAAATTCATAAATACTGCTTTATTTGCATTTAATTTGAGCTTATCATCTGTTAACCATTGCTCAAGTGTTTTGGAAGTTTCGTTAATTTTTTGTTGCAAGTCAGTATTCCTGTAGTCATGTAGTATACTGTTTGTGTCATCTGCAAATAATACTGTTTTGGCTGGGTGTATGGTTATTGGAAGTTCGTTTATGTACAGAAGAAATAATACTGGACCAAGAATAGATCCTTGAGGTACACCATGTTCTATTGAAGTAATGCCTGATTTGACTGATTCGATTTCTACAATTTGGTTCCTGTTACTTAGGTATGATGTAAACCATTTCCCTGCCAATTCCCTTACACCAAAATTCTGTAGTTTCCTAATTAGTATTTTATGATTAACCATATCAAACGCTTTACTAAGGTCCAAGAAAAGCCCCACTACTTGCTCTTTGTTGTCTCTAGCATTTAGAATGGATTCTGTAAAGTTCTGAATGGCATTATTAATTCCTTTACCTTTACGGAAGCCAAATTGTGAAGTACAAAATAAGTTACTACGTTCCAAGAAGGGTACTAATCTGTTGTAGGGGAGGGTCGGGTAAGTTGGCGACCTTAAGCTTTCTTGTTTTTTTGCTTGCTTTTAATTTATCCCTAAGCAGTGTATTTATTATAGTATGATTACTTGATTTATTGTTTCTAAAAATGTATTTTTAAAAATTTCTTAAAATTGAAAAATTTTCAGTTTTATCTCATTTTATCCATGCTTGTCTCTTTCGTCAACTTACCCGCCCATGCAGGTAAGATGACTTCAAATTGCGGGTAAGATGACGAAATAATATTTTTACTTAAGAATGAAATGAAATTTTATTGAAGCCTAATTAATTATCACAAAATCACAAATATAAGACTTTTCTTTTGCTGCCCGACTATCCAAGCCTATACATTGGGCATGTGCCCACTATTGGCCTAGTGAGCATTGACATTATAGTTCTGTCTTGCCAAACTCTTCAAAAATGATGCACTCTCTTTCTTGTGCATAGTCGGAATCACTGCTTGAATATTTTATTTCAATTGAAGAGTTAGAAGAAGAGCCGGAACATTGTTCAGTTCATTTTTTTTTTTTTCAGATCTTCTGAGCTAAATGCTACTTTACGTTTAGCCCCTGGGTGCCCCATCAAGATATACTGCCTGCATTCTTACCATCGGACAAATGAAAAAAAGGAGGTATAAACTGTCACATTTAACACAACAAGCAACCCTAACATTCGTTCCTCTCTCAGCCGAGGACATTTTTATAACTCTTCTATTACCAGTAGGGTTCAGTACTGATGGTGTCTTTGTGGAAATAGTCGAACATCCCGTCTCATCAACATTGTGTATCTGATGGGATTTAAATTTTATTTCGATCGAATTTCTCTATATAAATTGAAAAATTCATCTACATTCACTTTATTAAATGCAGCCAGTTGAGCAGCTGACGTATCTTCTGGTTTGCAAGAAGAAAACATGGATCTTTTCATGAAATCATGAATAAAATCTTTCCCTGCCTGTTTCTTCTCCTTGTTGAATCTATGTGGTATCTTCTTTGATTCAGCATAGTCATATACAAGTCGAGCAAAATCAGACCACCTTAGACCGAAAGTTCTTTTATCCACTTCTAACTTATAACATATTTTTATAATTCTTGTAATTGGTCATCTTTAAATGTGTTCTTATATCTGCCTGCTTTTTGCAGTAGATCCTGAAACAATATGAGAGGTTACCACAGGACTGTTTAAGTAACAAATAATTTATATATAATTAAAATATATAGCGAAGCATACCCTACTTACGTCTTCTGCATAATTTTTGACACAGCGACGTAAAGTAGCTTCAGGTACATTGAATTTCTTGGCGGCAGCATTAACAGGAGCTTCATTTCTTACTTCGTGCATTGTTTTCTTCATTGATTTTTTGCTCCATCTTTGCCGCCCTGTCTTCCGAACATACACTTTTCCCATATCTATACCCTGCAATTCGAATTAGATTACGGTATTACAAAATTAGAAAGGAACTAGGGATAGAAACTTAAAAAATAGAGTGGCGGTTAAGATGACGAAATCGTCATTTTACCCCCTGCATCATTTGTCATCTTAACCGAAGACACAATTTTTTAGTTGACATTAAATGTGTACGAAAGTTTATAAAATATTTTAAATTAATCTTCATTAGGAAATCATTAAACGTATGTATTTAGAAGGAAATAAATTAAGTTAAGTTAAAAGTTCAAAGATACTTACATGAAACTTATTTTATAACTCTGAAAAATAGTAGCGAAATGCGTTTCTGCTTGCAAGCTTCTGTTCCCATCAAAACCAGATGGTCAAACAGGTTCCGTTCAACAACAATGCCTTCAGAGGCATTGTAAGTAAGTAACACTACGGAATAAGTGATACTATCTGTCAAAACTTCGGAAAAATTAAGTATTCTTCATCTTAACCTCCTTGTCAACTTACCCGACTCTCCCCTACATCACTTTTTCAAGGATTTTGGAAAATACCGGTAAGAGAGCAATACAGTAGCATGCAAATTAATCCGAACACGACATATTTTTATATTTTCTGTCATTGTTGGCCTCACAGCTGCTCATACCGCTTTAATTGTCATCTGTAGTAGGTGTAATTCCATTGTTGAAGGTCTGTCGTTATTATTTTCTTATAATATGCGACATTTTGCCTGTCGTTTTGAACTTATAAGCATTTCAGTTGTGTTGAAGAATTAATACTGCAATCCTGTGTACATTCTGTCGTCTTCACAAATGGATACAACTCCACGAAAACTGTCTAAAATTATAACATTAGCAGAGCATTCTTCTATGACACAGAGGCAAATTGCTGCAGGATGTCACATCGGTTTGGCTACTGTTAATTCGATCATAAAACGATACAGGGAGACTGGATCCATCACACCCCAGAAAAAAGGAAACTGTGGCCGGAAAAGGAAGACTTCACCTGCAGATGATCGTTTAATTGTCAGGAAAAGTAAATTAAATCCTATACTAACTGCTGTCGACTTAACCCGCGAGTTAATGGCTACCACTGGGGCGAATATTCACGTCACAACAGTGCGGAGTAGGCTTTTGGAAGCTGGATGAAGGGCTCGTAAGCCTATTAAGAAGCAACTGCTAACCCCTGTTATGTGCAAAAAAACGCTTAATATGGGCAAAATTACATCAACACTGGACAGTGAATGACTGGAAGAATGTACTTTTTTCCGATGAGTCTCATTTCGAGGTCCACGGCCACCGTGTTTCTTACGTACGGAAAGGATCCAAAAAAGTAACAGCAGCTCATCTCCAACAAGCACCCAAATACCCCCCTAAAGTAATGTTTTGGGGTTGTTTTACACATGAAGGGCCTGGAGCATTAATACCTATCAAGGGAATGATGAATTCTGACAAATACAGTATATTCACTTATTGGAAACCAGAATCATACCCCAGCTGCAAAAATCATTTCCGGATGGCAGAGGTGTGTTCCAACAAGATCTGGCACCATGCCATACGTCTCGAAAAACTACAGAATTCTTCAACAAGAAGAATATTCAGGTACTCTCCTGGCCAGGCAACTCACCCAACATCAACCCCATTGAGAACTTGTGGTCAATTTGCAAAAGAAGAATGCAAAAAATGGATTGTTCTACAAAGGAGATGATGATTTCTGCCCTCATTGGTGTATGGTTTCGCGATGAAGAAATGAAGAATATTTGTGGGAAATTAGTGGAATCCATGCCAAATCGTCTCAGAGCTGTTAATTAGGAACAAGGGAGGCCACATAGATTAGTGAGGTATGTCTTAGATCCTTTTTTTTATCCGGTTTGAGTGTTTTTGCATAAGTCATTAAGTTGTTCGGATTAATTTGCACGCTACTGTAGGTCTATAGTTTTCAATGCACTGTTTTTTACCATTTTTGAAGACGGGCGGACTTCTGCTACTTTAAAATTTTCAGGAAATTTACCTGAAGTCAAAGATGAGTTACATATATCAACCAATGGAGTTATCAAGAGAGAGGCACAACTTATTATTGTAACATCTGGTAATTCATCAATTCCACAAACCAGACTATTTTTCAGACTCTTCATTATTTTGAGTATTTCTTCCTGAGATACTGGAGTTAGAAAGATAGTGTAATTTTTTCTTAAACGTGTGGTGGTGACTGTCAAGTGTGACTGTGTCTTTGGTATATTTCTGTTTTTGCTAAGTCTGCAAAATATGTGTTGAATACTTCAGCAACATCATAGGAATTTTTAATTGTCTGATCTTTGTGTAGTAATACAATTTGATTGTTTTTGTTGTCTAAGTTTCTCCCTGTCTCTCTTTTTACCACTTCCCAAATAGCTTTCCCTTTGTTTTGGGAATATGCAATAGAGTTCCTATTAAATTTTAATTTTGCTTCATAGATAACTTTCTTTAGTATATTGGTGTATGATTTGTGTCATCATCATCATAATCATAAACATTGTTGTCATCATCACCAAAATTATTAGGCCTATGTTAGTATGTGTAGTGGAAATGAAAAATCAATGTGCATAGTTTATGAGGATTTATTGTGAAAATTGATTACAATTGTAAAATATTTCATTAATTTAATTTGCATTAACAATTTTATTTTTATCCTTTAATATTCATCATAAAATATATTATTTTCCTAATGTTGTGTTATGTTTGTTCATTAAAGTCTACTTATGCATTAATTGTGATTTTTAATATAATTGTTTGCTGCATGCATTTTCAGCAATATTATATAAAACACAGCACAGACGGCACTTAGTTTTATTATGCATATAATTATAAAGAAGAATGTTGAAGTGTTATGCATCAATCATGTTAAGGCCTGTCTCGGCACTTCTAATGATTGATGCGTATCACTACAGGAATTTGCCACAACAATGCTAGTGCCCTACTTCGTCGCTTAACTGATTGATGCATAACTCTTAGGGGGTCATGTCCATTCCAGCTAAGTTTAATATTGAAGTATCGTCTGTAATAACGCGCATATTCATTTTTATGCATATAGTATAAATCAGTACATGAAATATTATTATTCATGTAGTTATCAAGTCTGTAAGAATTAAACTTTTTTGCTAGATATAAAAATGTTGAAAAATCTTCTAACGTATTTTTCTCAAAACTTGCAGAATGGCGCATAGCCATTTGTTGCATAATGCCATCCAATTTTAGATTATACAGAATTTTCAGTCAAGTGAATAGGATGTTAATGCTGGTGATAGTTTATTTTTAATATACTTAACATAGTGCTTTACTTCTTTGCAGGATGAAGAAGGAAACCAAACCATCATGTTCATATTTCTAATTTTTACGAATTAATATTTTGAATTTATTTATATCAGTTCCATTCCAGAAGAATAAAATTAGTTCTGTTAGCACATTGATGTGATAAATTCTAGTGAAATCGTATTTTCACTGTTAATGATCACAAGTACAATTTTACCTTTACGACTGCATATAGAAGACAGCATCACACTAAGTGTCATATTATATTTATTGTACATTTTTATATTTTATCGAATTTTGTTCGTGTGTAAGAATCAGTGAATGCGTGTTTTCATCTGAAAACAAAAGTTGCCGTTGTCAGTGAGATTTAAACGAATTGTTTCAGTAAACTGAACTTGTTTTATAAAATGTGCCACATCCTCCAGGTGTTTGTGTTTCTTTGGGTTTTCTGTAACTGGTTAGTGCTTGTGGATTGTTCATTAGTGAGTGTGTCTAAGACAGCTAGTGATCGTGAATTTGAGTCTACTGGAAATGAATTATTTTATAATGCTGGACTTCGAAATAAAAAGAAGTTCAAAGACACTAGTTCAAAACTTGAGAACTCCATCTTGAAATCTAAAGTGGAGGCGCTGGGAGAAGTTCTGAAGAAACACGTGAACAGTCTGAGAGCAACTGATAGTAAACAGGTATATTTTCTGATTTTAACTTTTTCTTGGGTTACTTACATTTAATTTTTCGTAGATGAAACAATCGTGTGGAGACTTTCTTCCTTAGTTCGTTCACTGAGTTTCCATCATGACAGACACGTTATTTCCTTGATTAATTACCATTTTTACAGTTCATTAGGTAACAATTTTTCCTCTTGCCACCCTACTACGAATGTGTCGTATTGTACGGGAGTCAACTCTGCAGCCCTGGCAGGAGGGAAATATAAGAGAGGAACCTGTTAATGGAGGAATAATGGGAACTCTGCAGGAGTGGCGTCCTGCTGTCAGACAGATTAATATTATTACACGCAAACTTGGACTTGCTGGAAAATGGAACTTAAGGAAATTTATGAATATATAAGTACGATACCTATGGTGTCTGAGTCGTCTAGATGTTCTGCCTGTCACGTGATCAGTCCATAATCATACTATTTGTGGTGAACAAGTTCGTATTTGGGGTTTATTCAGAATTCTCCTATTTTCCCACATCATTCTGTCTTATCTCTATTCCATAACTTTTCAATACAAGTTCAAATACAAAAGTTATTTGAGGTGCACTCTGTACAGTGGTGAGTAGTTTGTACTGCGATGTAATCAATTCGTCATTGGAAAGAGTTGATTCATTATTCACAGTCCCGTATAATATGCACATTCATGTGTGGATGGATTGTAGTGTGTAGGCTTACGAGTCTATTTTATTTCAACCATTGCCTATTCCAGTTATATGGATCATACTATTTCAGTAAGTTAGAATATTTGTGAATTATATAAAAGACGTTAATTTTGGGGTAGATTGATGGAGTGCCCTGCCCTGAAACCAGCTCCATAATTGACAATGTATTTAGCACTAAACAGCTGATTGAAAGAAAAGCAATTTGGGGAAACATTTACATTTCATTTTCGTGGATTTGGAGAAAGTATACCATATAATTTACCAGTAAATAAATGGGAGACATTGGTGTTACGAAAATGAAAACGAATCTTATATAAATGCAATAAAGCAATTATATTACCAATTTTAAATTCAAAATTAAGATTGGTAAAAAGATTTCCGAGGAGTTCTTATTTACAAAAGGGCTTCGCCAAGGATGTTATTTATCACCAACATTGTTCAGATTATGTTTAGAAAGCCGCCCTTTCAAACTATTCTATAAGGCAAAATGCGCAGATGTGGGATTATTTATTGGAGAGAAGATATTCATTCATAGCATTCTGTCCAAGGGCAGGTCTTTCACTGCAAACTCAGCATTCTCCAGTCTTTCAGATTTTATGCCTTCCTCTTAGTCTTCGCATATGATCCATATATCTTAATGTCGTCTAACATCTGACATCTTCTCCTAACCCAAACTCTTCTTCCATTCACCTTTCTCTCTGTCCATTTCACACGCTCCATCCTTCTCCATATCCACATTTCAAATGCTCCAACCTTCTCCATATCCACATTTCACATGCTCCATCCTTCTCCATATCCACATTTCAAATGCTTCTAGTCGCTTCTCTTCACTTCGTCGTAATGTCCATGTTTCTGCCCCATACAATGCTACATTCCACACAGAGTACTTCACTGGTCTCTTCCTTAGTTCTTGGAGAGAAGATAATATACAACTTAAATTTTGTCATTGGTCAATTACTAATAGCACAGGATTACGATGCTTTTTTATTATATGACAATATACACGGTGATTCCAAAAGTAATATACAAGTTTGTAAGCTTATAGAAATTTATTTAGAAAACATACAGATTTGGTTTTAATGCCATGTAATAGAAAAACTCGCCAAGTTTTCACTCAGTGTGGTTCACTGTGACTTCCGTTGGTCATGCAGCAGACATCCCACCTAAACTCAGTTTTTTGTCAAACTCACTGCAGCATATCTGACATCACTAATTCAACTGCGGCAGTAATTCAGTTTCTGAACTCAGCGAGATTGGCAGGTAAGGGTGGAATATACACTTGATCTTTAAGGAACCCCCATAAGAAGAAAGCAAGTGGTTTCAAGTTGGGGGACTGAGGTGGTCATGATGTCGGTCCTCCATGACCAATCCACTGACCAGGAAACCTCAAGTCGAGAAAATCACGGACGTTTTGGAGGTAGTGTGGAGGTGCACCATCCTGCTGAAATTGATTTCCCCATCTTGATCATCTTCATCTATCTGCGGGATGAGAAAATTTTGTAGCATAGCCAGATAGAAAAATTATTGATAGTGTTTTCCTGGAAGAATAAGGGGCCGTGCACTTTAGTTTTACTTAAGACACAGAACACATTCACTTTTGGGCTGTCACGAACATGTTGCAGATGGAGATGTGAAAGTTCAGAGCCCCAGATCCTGCAATTATGGGTATTTACTTTACCAGTGACATGGAATGTCGACTCGTCGCTAAAGATCACATGGTTCAATAACGTCTCATCTTTAATCCTACCAATTATTTCTACACAGAAATCCCGTTGACCCATCTTATCTTCATCAGCAATGTGTTGCACCATCGTAAATCCATATGGTTTTAGGTCAAAACGTCTGCTTAAAATGCGCCAAATGGTTGGTTGTGGAATCCCAGTCTCACGAGAAGCACGCCGCGTAGATTTTACAGGACTTCGAACAAAGCTTTCCCTCACTTATTCGACCACAGCATCAGCCACACGTGGATGTCTGGGAGATTTGACATGTGTAATAGAACAGCCAGTCTCAACAAAAGTACAGTGCCAAGAATAAATTGTTGCCCTGGTGGGAGGATCCTTGCCATACTGGGTACGAAATCTACGCTGAACCACTGTCGCAGATTTCGTTTCTTCAAACAAAAACACACAGCGAGCTTGCTCTGCACCTGTGAAAGCAGCCATTTTGAAATGAACTACGTTAGCGCATGCGGTGATAGAACTAGGTACTACAAACCTATTTCAGTGAAAACTTGTAAATTTCTAAATGCAGGTAGTAGGCCATTGACGATACAATGAGGAGAGTTCGGCCAGCACCGTGGATCGTGTCCTGGCATAGCTCAGTTGGAAAGAGCGCTCAGCGCACAGAGCTGAGAGGTTCCGGGTTCGATTCCTGGTACCGGAACGAATTTTTCTCAAATTATTAGGTAAATTTCTATAAGCTTACAAAGTTGTATAGTCCTTTTGGAATCACCGTATATGTTAAGAAAACCTTTGGAGGAGTACGAAAATCGAAGCTTAAAATATAAACTTACGTAAAACAAAGTATGTATGGCAATTGGGGATGACCCGCAAAATTTGATCCTGGAAGAAGTCACATATAAAACAATCTGTTTCAGAAGTCACCATATAAAAAGGGAAAGTAACAATATATCAGCTTTAAATTGGTAGCCTATATTATGGAACAAAAATGTAACAGATTAAGTTAAAACTCTGGTTTATAACTCAGTAATTAAAGTATAATCATATACAGTATTATGCTTCAAGAAACTGAAAAAATAAATTATATTTCTAAATTATTGTCAAATGAAATAGACATTTGGTAGTAAGCAGCGTAAATATAGATGAACTTTGAAATTATGACCGATGTGATAACAAAATTAATGAAATTTGATCATTCAGTGTAGAGTAGGCATGAGTACAAAAGAACACGTGGCAAGCAGTGACCCAAAACTTAGGTGAAGCAATTTCCAAGATCATCATCATCATCATCATCATCATCATCATCATCATTATCATCACCATCACTATCACCATTACCATTAATATCACCACCACCACCATTATTATGATTATTATTATCATTATCATTATCATCAGCATCATCATCATCATTACCCAGTACATAGAACAATACAGACTGAACTGGAAAGAACATGTTGCCAGGATGCCAAAACTGATCTTACGCTATACTCCAAGATGCCGAGGAAACTTGTGAAGACTTAAAAAGCACTGGATAGAGACCGTAATACATGAAATGGTTATGATGATTATTATTATCATTATTATGACAAAACTTTAAAAAGTAACACGCGATTTTATTCTAGGTCTAGGAATCATATTAGCTTTTATTGTTTACAAAAATTGACTTACGGATACCAGTAATTTACTGTAGCATCAATTGAACTCCATCCTTTTTTCTTGTGAGGAAAATAAGGTGATCTCCTCATCAAAGATCTCTGCAGTAGACAGGATTCCGCTGAAATGCCTGCTAAGCGAGTAAGCCTCTTTTCTCCTGTGCAGTTGGTTTTATTCTTTAGCACCAAAAAAATACATTTCTACAGCTGTTGTATTTACATATACTAATGGAATGAATAATATTTGTTGTGGAAACCTGCATGCTGATCTATCACTGTAGCAAGTCACAGGGACTTGTATTATGAAACTTGGGTCACTGTTATAGAAAATAATCAATTAATTTTTAAGACTGACACCATAATTTTGTAAGGTACTTTGAAAACTCTTTTATGTGAATTCCTTACTATAAGTTTGAAAATGTTCACTGGATAATACAATCCGATTCTTGGAGGACGCTTCAAAGCACGATTCACGTAATAATGTTCGGTGTCTGTATTTTGCCTGAGTAGCTCAGATGGCTGCAGCATCTGCAACGACATTTTGTACTTTCAACACTTATTGGTCTCTCTTTTATTATGATGTGACAATATTTTAGCTTGGGTAATGGTATTTGAAATTTTTGGAAAAAAAATAAGACTTCCAATTTTTATAAGATAAATGTGTTTAGCTTATATAGTTTGACTCCTGATGCTAGTTCAGGCAAAAAATTCTAGGATGGGTGGCACCTGTCCTGACCTCCCTCTGTCTATGGCCCTGATTCAGTATACAGTGGCAACAAGGCAGCATAAGCTCCGCCCATCCGCCATATTCTGGCAAATTCAAGCACAGGCGATATGGTTATAATTTTATATATCTGGAAATGGAAACCCTAAGCTTATCCTTTAATTTCAGTTAATTGGAGATTCTGAAAAAAAAATACCGTATTTCGTAGGCTACCTGAGAAACTTTCTTTGAGAGTTCTTGAAGCATTTAGACCGAGCTGGAAAAATAACATAAAATAAATAATAATGTCTACATTTTAGGAAGGGAAAATAAAATGCATTACCTCTGATACACTTTTAGTATTGTTATTCACAGGTGCATTCAATTTTCATTACCATTTTAAATATTGTGAATGGGTAGCTGGAAAATGATGCTGATAATGCATTACTATACAGTAAACTTATTGTATATTCAACCATGAGGCTAACAGTGCTGAACACTATTAGAACAAACCTTAAGCTAAGTAATTATCTGTTCTCTGTTAACCATATATTTATCATTTTTACATTACCATTATATTTTCAGTATGAATGTCTAGCCAAGAAAATTGCAGAAAGTAGGGTCTAAATGATTTTTCATAACATATAATTAAATTATTATCAGAATTCTTTTGTCAAACAGCACATATGTGGGGAAAATCTTGTATAATACAGCAAGGAATTTACTTGCACAGGTTTCAGTAGCTGGTTTGCACTGTTACTGGTACCAACTATTTTTTCGAAACCATTATTCCTGACGTCTGTTTTTCTGAATTGTACATTTTTGCGGACCCCTTTCTCTGAAACCAATTTTTCGAAACAGTTATTGCTAATGTTGATACATTTTTCCGAAAGGAAAATTTTCCGTTAATCCTTATTTTCTTATGAGAATTTATGACAGTGTGACAGTACTTTGACGTTTGGCATTCCTACGTTACTTTATACTTCGAGGTAAACATTTTTTTGTATTATCGTACAATAGTTACTATCTTGCAGTGTAGGCTTTCACGGCCGGAGTCTATAGATCTAGATTCATTTTCCGGGCTGAGAGGCCGTGGTCTATTGGTTGGTTTTATACCAGACGCTTCGTCTGCAACTGCGGCAGACATCTTCAGTGGAGTGGTATCCGAGGTCGCAAGACTCTTCTCGGCATACCTGAGGCAACTGATCCTGTGGCTGGTTGTGTGGCCTCTCAGCCCGGAAAATGAATCTAGATCTATAGACTCCGACCATGAAAGCCTACACTGCAAGATTAACTGCCTCTACGGGGAGGATAAATACAAACTGATTCGAAGACTGGAGGTGCTCCGAAAGAAAAAAGCACAGCTTTTGTGCTCTTTGACCTATCTTCTACGTTGCCGCGATACCGGGGTCATCCCGAGGTTTCTACGGTTAAAACGTCTGTTCCTGACGGCATCATCTCACCGCATTTACAACCGGACGGAGAAGGCCCTGCTGAGGGACAGAATTCATCAAACCCGCCGTGAACTGGCCTGGAACGACAAGAATTTATATTCACTACACCTACAGCTGAGCTACATCCTGACTACAGAAGATTGAACAGATGTAGATAGGATGACACATGCCACCATGACATCCACATCACTACACATCACCGATCATCTTAAGAAGAAATATGAGAACAGCGTGACAACCAAGGCCCCCGTGACCTTGGACCCTGCTCGGACAGTAGTGAATCTATCCGACACAATACTAACACCAGAAGAAATGGCGGTACTGGCCAAGGGCGGGAACTTCACAGTAACACCACGTGTGTTACCGTTCGAACACATCATTGCCAACGGGATCCGGGATAAGAGCAGTGAGCATGGATAAGGCTGAAGAAATTCGAAGAGAGACAGCTTGAATTCTGCAACGTGCGCAGCCTTTGAAGAGCAATTTAACCAGAGATGAGTCAAGGGCGATTAAATCCCTTAACGAGAAAGAAGACATTCTAATCCTGGCAGCAGACAAAGGGAACGCGACAGTAATCTTAAACACCAAAGATTACGAACGAAAAATTGGTGACCTGCTGGACCCCAACACATATAAGAAGCTGACACGGGATCCGACGGCAGCAATCCTGAAGAAAACTAACCAGTTGATAAATACCTCTTCAATTCCAGCGGACGTACAACGCTCCATCAAGAAATCGGAGGCATTACCGCCTAGACTATACGGCTTACCAAAAATACATAAAAAGGAAGTTCCACTCAGACCGATCGTCAATGCTATCGGGTCTCCTACCTATGAGCTGGCAAAATACCTCAGCAACCAATTGAAACAACACGTAGGAAAGAAGAGTTCTTACATCAGAGACTCGACCCACTTCATAGAAAAAATCAAGATGTTGAGAACGCGGCCTGAAGATTTACTTGTAAGCTTTGACGTGGTGTCATTGTTTACTAAAGTACCGGTCAAGGACACACTGGAGCTGCTACACAAGTTCTACCCGCAAGATGTAGTGGACCTGTTTCACCAGGTTCTGACCACAACTTATTTCCAATGGAATTATGAATTCTATGAACAGCTGGATGGTGTAGCCATGGGGAGCCCGCTAAGTCCGATGATAGCCAACTTCTATATGGAGTTTCTTGAAGAGTCGATCCTCGAAGCCGCGACACTTAAGCCTTCATGCTGATTTAGATACGTCGATGATACGTTCGTAATCTGGCCCCATGGTGAACGATCATTGATGGATTTCCTGAGTCAGTTGAATAGCTTCCATACGCAAGTACAATTTACTATGGAAACGGAAAAGGACGGCAGGTTACCCTTCCTGGACGTTATGGTACAAAGGAGGACAGATGGCACCCTAGGTCATGACGTCTACAGGAAGCCGACCCACACAGACAGATATCTGCATAAGACCTCGAATCATCATCCCGGCCAGAAACGGACCATGATGAAAACCCTGATCAACAGGGCCAGGCGGGTAGCCGAGCCACAACACATCCAACGGGAGCTGAGCCATGTATCGACAGCACTCATGGCCAATGGCTACTCAAGGCCGGAGATAAAGAGAGCCATGCGCCCCAGAGTAACACCGTCGATGCGGTCACAGGAACGAGCGACTAAGAAGGGCACGGTCTTCCTACCCTATTTAAGGAATGTGACGGACCGTATCAGCAGGGTGCTGAAGCGTCATGAAGTGGAAACGACCTTCCTGCCGACCAAGCAAATCCGGAACATGCTGAGGTCATCCAAGGACAAACGAGATAAGCTGCTGTCCACCGGAGTTTACAGGATTCCGTGTTCATGTGGGAAGGTCTACATCGGTACTACACAGCGGAGCTTCAGGACGAGACTGACAGAACATAATAGGAATTGCCGCCTAGGACAGATCGACAAATCGGCAGTGACAGCACATGCCTATCAAGAGGGCGATCACAACATAAGATTCAAGGACACGGACATCTTGAGCACGACGACGCACTTCTTCCCCCGTCTACATAGAGAAGCGATCGAAATATATAAACATAACAACTTTAATCGCAAGGAAGAAGGCGTAAAGCTAAACAAGTGTTGGTACCCGGTCCTAAACAGAACAGATAAGAAGCCACTACAACAAAAGGACGGAACCCAGAACAGGAGCAGCGAACAAAGCGGCGCGGACTGCAGCGACAACAGGCCTCGGCCCGCGAGCCGCACTATAAATACGCCCGCACAACCAGCCACAGGATCAGTTGCCTCAGGTACGCCGAGAAGAGTCTTGCGACCTCGGATACCACTCCACTGAAGATGTCTGCCACAGTTGCAGACGAAACGTCTGGTATAAAACCAACCAATAGACCACGGCCTCTCAGCCCGGAAAATGAATCTAGATCAATAGTTACTATGTCTGGAATGGAGGGATGAAATTATTGATATTAGGCTTACATGCATATGCGTATTATGAAACAATATCTGGAAGGCAGGAAAAAAATTTATTGGGAATATAAGTGACTTCGAACAAAAAAATGATCTGCAAGAGCCATCACCATCAGCAATGGGTGACTTCCTCGAGTGCTTAAGAATGACCAACTGTCATGTCACTCTTTTCCCCCGAACAGAGAAGAAACAGAGGCAGAGCAAGAAGCATGCAACCCAAGACCATAATAAATATAGAGTACGGTACTGGTAATGACTTACAAGTTTCTTCCAGTGTCAAAAGACTCGTAAGTCTTTTTGGTTGAATGGAAAAATGTAAAGATGTCAATTCAAAGCTAGAAGAAATGCGATCTGCTCCCAAATCCGACATCACTAGAAAATCTGTTTCAGATTTCCAACAGGCAGAAAATAAGAAGAAAAAAAAAAGCTCTTCATGGTGAGAGATTTCTATTGTTTGACTTATATCTAGAGGAAGATAGTAATGAAAACCGAGTAATTATGTTTGGAAAGAAAGAAAACTTACAAATTTGATTAAAAGTAATGAGTGGTTTGTAGATAGTTTTTTAAGGCTTCCCCCCCCCCATATTATAGCCAATGGCGGCCAGGTAGTCCAGTTGGTAGAATAGCTGGCTGGGGACTAGAAGTTCCGGGATTCGATCCCGGGTGGTGACGGGATTTTTTCATTGTCAAACTTCCAGAATGACCCCGAGGTTCACTCAGCCTCCTATCAAAGTGAATCCCCAAACTTTTTCCCGAGAGTAAAAGGTAGTCAGAGCATGGTGCCAATCACACCACAGTCTAGTGTCGAAGTCAAGAAAGCATGGGGCTCTACTTTCATGTGAAGAGGCCACCTTCTTACAGCCAATAATGTGTACGTAGGTTTATGCTTTTATTTATTACCAACAGTTCTGCAATTCAGAATTGGTTTGCACTTTATGCAATTAATTTTCAACCTGTATACAATATATACGTGTTATTTATTTACTTTATTTACTTCAGCGACATACCATACTCATCTGTACCAGTGGCGGCTCGTGACTTTTTAAACGCATGTGCTACAATAATAATAATAATAATAATAATAATAATAATAATAATATGAACAATCTAACAGCTCGTTTTGAATAGTTTTCGAAGTCCCTTTGAAAACATTATTTGACTCCATATGTTCTTTTACAGCATTGTCAATCTTGCTAATAAGGTCTACGAATCCTAAACACCAGGATTTTCTGATTCGTTAGATTCATCAATCAATCAATCAATCAATTATTCTGGAAATAATGTGTCTACCTGTTGGTTGTGTTTTATAATATTATCTTGGTAGGCTCTGCTTAATGTTGTGGCAATATTAACTGTGCCAAGCAAGGAGAGATCTAACACATTGTTGATATGTTTATTTACACCATGGTCTTTAATTAAAGAATTAAGATGGCCAAGATCTTTGACACCTCTCTTCCTAAATATGCACCAGTTTCCAAAAAGAAGACAAGGAAATCAGAAGAGTGAATCTTTAATATTACAACCACAAATCCAGTTACATGCATCATAAACTTTCCTATTGAATTGTCTTGTGTATTCCCGACTTCCGGCTCCTTTCGCTTTTTGTGTCAGGTTTATAATGTTTTTAACAAATTGTCAACTGAATTCATGTCAATGGTCCAACACTGGCACTCACCTCGGAGAAGTAAGAACACAACACTTAACAACACAAAATAATACAGCATGCAAACAACCACTCACTTTAGACATGGATTTGAAAAACACGACTACGTGCGGCCTTCCCGGTGCCGACCACGTGTTAGTTATCACCAACCCTCTTGTTCAAATAGTAGATAATCCACAATTGAACACAGCTAAAATGCATATATTTACGAAGGTAAACATGTATGTCTAATTTTATTAACTAGAAGAATTGAAAACGACTAAAAACCAAATTTATAATATAAAAAAGAAATGCTTGTAATTAAATACATTATTTTAATAACTGAAGTTTTAGGTACTAAATACATAAGTTGGCTATTCTGTCTGGCTACGACGATAAAAGTCACCCTCGGCTCCCTTTATTGCGCATGCGCTATCGGCGAAGAAATTCCGCTTCCGGTGTGACGCTGAGCCCCGTTGTAAGCATAAAAATGTTTTATTTACCGCAGTAATTGTGAACTGGATTTCTTTTACTTTCATTCGAGATTGATGGATTAGTTTTCAAACTTCTGTAATAATGCCTGTGGTATGCAAACATTGCAGTACCATATTTAGTAAACAGTCGAATTTAAACAAACATTTAAGACATGTACATAAAATAGAGCACGTGAACATGATATCGTATCAGTAATATTATATCTTTCTCTTGTAAAATTTCCAGTTTTGGAATTACAAGGTTTTGATCGCCACCCGACGATGAGCCATTAGTTTCACTGTCATTAATATAACCCAATTTATCATTGTATTCCCTTCACTGCACTTTCAGTGGGGACAATTTTCTTTATTAAGCATTTATCCATTATCAGTAGTTATATAGCCGTTGCTAATCAATTAACGAGCACACACCTACGACGACGATCATAACAAAAAAAATCAACCTAAAAACGAGTGTTGATAATGGTTAGTTTTAAATTTTGGGTAATTAAGTAGTAATCATCAGCCAGGCCATCTTCCCGTAATAGAGATCCAGGATAGATACATTACCAAGTATATACATATATTTTAATAATTGTGTAGAAACAAACCATCGACAGGTCGTATCGGCCAGGCCATCATCTTACTACAACAGAGATCCAGGGTGTAAAGTGGATACTGGATGACAAGTTAATCATACATATACAAACGAAATTTAATAAAAGAAAATACATATGATAACGAAGGTGCCCTGGACCTCTATTGCGAGAATATGGAGGCCTGGCCGATTATTACTACATAATTACCATACACTGTTAATTAACTGTTAGCCCTGTGTTATTTCCGCTTGGTAAGACTTAGGACCATTACTATTCGATCCCAATAGTTCATAGATTTGAACTGAACTACAAAAATGTGGATCATGGATAGAGAAATGGAGTCACTCTGTTGCATGTGTGAAGAGTCACCGATCTCAAATTCAGGAAAGATAGCGGCATTGTGAATTGCTTTACTGACATGTTCGACAGCTGACCTCCTCTATCAGTGATTTAGATGGATAAAAACATTTAGGGCCTATAGAAACTCATAAAGTTAGTGGTATGTTTCCTAATTTACCATGATATTTAGAATGCTATTGTTCTAAGGGTGTCCCGATTTGTCCTTTTGGATGGTTCCTTGTCCATTTTGTTACTCAACTGTGGAATAAAAAATAATAATGAATATAGGTCTATACCGGTAATAATAAAAAAATATATATCTAAACTAGTGCTGAAGTAGTTCCCCACTTATATACATGTTGCATATACGAATCTGTGACAGGTTAGATTTGGTTAGTTTAGGGTTTTGTTACGCCATGCATATATTTGTCTATGATGCATATACGATCAACTGTATCTACATAAAAAGAAACCCTTATAAATTCAACAATTTTCACTTCCGAAATCACCAGAACTACTTCAGCGCTAGTTTCGCCGCTTTATTTACATAGGAATATCTCTTCGAATTGTTAACAAGGTTGAGATCACTCTTAATTTTACTGGATGTGATGCCGCTGGTTTTATAAATTTGGACACAAAGTGTCTTGCAGCCCCTCTGAAGTTGGCACTTACGTTTGGTGATATTTATTTGCATATCACGAGATTCGTAAGTTTGTTTACAGTTGAAATATCCAGAACTACCTCAGCGCTAGTTCTTGCCGCCCCTCTGAAGTTGTAGATGGAATATTGTGTTAGCCAAGTTTAATATCAATACTGCCACCAGAAATTAACTCTTAATACATATAGCCTATCAAGACTTATGAGGAAATAATCTGGAATACAATTATACGAAAATAACGTTTGACTTGGATAACAGGAGCTGGAGTAATAATTGTGAAATCTATCAATGCACTATTATTATAATTACGTAACTTGTATCACCGAAATGTAAATAATATATGATCGTGACGAAGGTGAATCTAGAATGCGGTGAATAAAACAATTTTTATGTTTACAACGAGGCCCGGCATCACACCGGAAGCGGAAATACTACACCGATGGCGCATGCGCAAAAAGAGAGCCGAGGGTGACTTTTATCGTCTCGTTTCCGTGAGCACAAGAGGGAGAGCAGTTTCATGAGGTTTTCGGTGCTTGTGGGGAAGTGAAAAGGATCACTGGAGCACGCGCATTCCTCCTTTTCGACATCTTTCCTGTGCTCAGCACATCTCGCACTACAGTGGAAGGTGAATGATGAAACGTGACAAGGCGGAAGATTCAAATGCTTTAACAATAGAGAACAGAAACATACGTTAACTGCTGCAATTAAAATTAATATTTTTGAGGTTTTTAAAACAAAAAATCTTTTTCTCTCTTATATTTATTATGTGCTGTAGCACATGAGCACATAAGGACTGGCTGCCCCTGATCTGTACAAAACCTTAGCACGAACAGTCCTGCGCTATGGAAGTGAAGCATGGACTCTAAGGAACTGTACGCAAGTAGAATCACTGCTAGTGAAATGAGATTGATGTGCCAAACTAAGTGGGACCGTAAAATACTTAAAGGAACTTGAAGTGAACTCTATACTAACAGACATATGTCACTATCAAGCTAACTGGCGTCAGCATGTGAGGTGTATGTCTAGGACTAGAATCCCTCGTGCAATCCTGCATTACCAACCTAGAGATAGGAGATCAACTGAACGTCCAATGAACAGATGGACTGAAAACTTTTGTGGATCATAACAGTCCTTCTGGGACTATATCCTATGTGGCTGATGATGATTTACTTTAAGGCTGGCCGAATTCGGCCGAATGATCCCACAACAAGAGAATGCATTGGCGCGCGTCCATTACACTCGCCCTATTCGGCCGTTTGCGGCCGAAAACAGCCGAATGCCGGTTGGATCCAATTCAGATGGGATTTTCAGGTCTCATTTGGCCGAACAGAGCAACACGTGGTGACTGTTTCCATAAATTTCGCCATGAACGCCGAAAAATTAATTAGTTCTTGTGTATTTTAATAAAATGTTTAAGGCTTAACAAATTATTATTCATGTACTACTTTCCTTAAGATCACTGGCAAATGCGTCTCAGGTGGTACAACTTCTCTGAAATTTAACCATTTTGAGATTGATGGACGAATTATATTTAAAATATAGCTATTGAAATGTATCAACATTCATCCGAGAGTAATCGAAAAACATAGCACTATCCTCTAGAAGTTTATTGTGTAGGCGTAGATGATGAAACTTTCCCAGGCGACACCTTTCTCTAAGCATCGGATATACCCTATATTTTCGTCGTTTCGCCCACCATCTCCTCATAAGGTAAGGATTGTTCAATAATAGTAACATGTCCTCCACATTCATTCTAATAATAATAATAATAATAATAATAATAAGCATAAGGAAATTGTACCAGAACAATGGAAGGAGTCCATAATTTGACCTATTTTTAAGAAGGGGATGAGGCTAACTGTAGTAACTTTCGAGGAATACCACTTTTGTTAACGTCGTACAAAATTTTGTCCAATATTCTTTTGAGAAAGTTAACTCCATATGTAGATAAAATTATTGGGAATCAACAGTGCAGTTTTAGACTAATAGATCGACTATTGATCAGATTCTTTGTATTCGACAGATATTGGAGAAGAAATGGGAGTATAAGGGTAGGCTACAGTACATCAATTATTCATAGATTTCAAAAAGGCATATGACTCAGTTAAGAGAGAAGTTTTATATAATATTCTTATTGAATTTGGTATCCCCAAGGATCTAGTTCGATTAATTAAAATGTGTCTCAGTGTAACTTACAGCAGAGTCCGTATACGCCAGCCATTAGGAAAGTTCAGGATAACAGAGAGGGTTTGGAATTGACCGGGTTACATCAGCTTCTTGTCTATGCGGATGACGTGAATATGTTTGGAGAAAATCCACAAACGATTAGGGAAAACACGGAAATAGCAAATAAACCGATAGATTTGAAAGTAAATCCCGAAAAGACAACTTATATATGTCTCGTGACCAGAATTTTGTACGAAATGGAAATATAAAAATTGGAGATCTATCCTTCGAAGAGGTGGAAAATTTCAAATATCTTCGAGCAACAGTAACAAATATAAATGACACTCGGGAGGTAATTAAACGCAGAATAAATATGGGAAATGCCTGTTATTCGGTTGAAAAGCTTTTGTCATCCAGTCTGCTCTCAAAAAATCTGAAACTTAGAATATTGTGACAGCGACGTGAGATTCGAACTCACGACCAGCGTCCCGCAAGAAAGCAGATCGCGCGGGGACGGCGCACGGCGGAGAGAAGTAAGGGGAAAGGGCCTACGCGGCGAGAGAGTGGAGAGAGAGTGCGCGCGCATCTGGTGCTGGTAGAGAGGAGAGGGCTCTGGATTTTTCTGGAGTGCCATCTCTAGAGACGCGTGGAGCTTTCGAGGCTACGTCGCTGTGGTTATAAATTACGGTCGCGAAGGAACGACAGTTTTTCAGTTGATTAGTCAGCCAGTCAGTGAGAAAGCCAGAGCAAGCAAGCCAGTCTTGTGTACCGGAGTTCGACTCGAGTGTGCGTCCGCAACTGTATCAGCATCCGAAGGCCTGAGTTCGAGTGCAGTGGACCGCAGTTGGAGGGACCTGAGTTCGAGTGCAGTGGACCGCAGTTGGAGGGACCTGAGTTCGAGTACAGTGAACTGTCTCTGAAGGTCTGTGGTTCGAGATACTGTGAACTAGAGTGACTGAGCTAGAAGAACTGTGAATTGAGAACTGATAGTTCTGATTTGTAAATAGTGCTTTGTAAATATTAGTTAAGATTAACAGTTCATTGTTGTTCGTACTAGTCCAAGTAAATTGTCATTGCCGTCAGTGGAGTGCTATAACGAATACTGTGTTGAGTGAAAATCCAATTGTTGACGAGAGCGTTTAAGGCGAATTGTAGAAAGGAATTATTGTTGGAAGAATACAAATCCTATTGTTGAGTGGAAATAAAATTTACAATATATAAGGTAGTGTTATTACCGGTTGTTCTGTATGGTTGTGAAACTTGAACTCTCACTCTCAGAAAGGAACAGAGATTAAGGGTGTTTGAGAATAAGGTTCTTAGAAAAATATTTGGAGCTAAGAGGGATGAAGTTACAGGAGATTGGAGAAAGTTACACAACGCAAAACTGCACGCTGTATTCCTCACCTGACATAATTAGGAACATTAAATCCAGACATTTGAGATGGGCAGGGCATGTAGAACGTATGGGCGAATCCAGAAATGCATATAGAGTGTTAGTTGGGAGGCCGGAGGGACAAAGACCTTTGGGGAGGCCGAGACGTAAATGGGAGAATAATATTAAAATGGATTTCAGGGAGGTGGGATAAGATGATAGAGACTGGATTAATCTTGCTCAGGATAGGGACCAATGGCGGGTTTATGTGAGGGCGGCAATGAACCTGCGGGTTCCTTAAAAGCCATTTGTATGTCTGTATGAAATTTTTAGTTGGTTATTTAATGACGCTGTATCAACTACGAGGTTATTTAGCGTCGATGGTGATAGCGAGATGGTATTTGGTGAGATAAGCCGAGGATTCGCCATAGATTACTTCGCATTCAAGTTACGTTTGGGGAAAACCTCGGAAAAGCCCAAGCGAGGATCGAACCCGCGGCCGAGCGCAATTTCAGACCGTCAGGCAAGCGCCTTAACAGACTGATCCACGCCGGTGGCTGTATGTATGTATGTATTAAGTATAAGCATGTAGCACGAGGACATAAAACTGGTAATTGACGACCGAAGTGTCAGCTCCAGTGAACGATCGATCGGCTCTTCTGCCGGTCGTCCGGTATTCGGCTGTATATGGCCTAACAAATATTCGGCCATTCACGGTGCCAGTGGATGGCTAGGCTAATTCATAACAATGAGGTATGTTGAGTTCTAATTCACTCATCTCCTTGAAATATAACTATTTCAAATTTACATCCTGTGCAGAAACAGTAGGAACTAACTTTACAAAAATCTTTTCCATTTCAACAAGAAAATTAAAATGATTCCTCAGAACAGAAAAACAGTGTTTTTCTTTAAACAGTGGATGTTTGTGAACATTGTAAATGTTTCATAGATAGGTGTTTTGGATCCCATGGCAGATATGCGTACATGTTGAACATGTGTTTGATGTTTTCTGAATAATCTGAATTATATAAATAGACAAGGAATTCAATTCACTATAATTCATGCCTATCACAGGATAACTCATTTCTGCAGGAATTTTTATTTCCCCATACTTAGATTTTGACTCATATGATGTATCCAAGAATACAAAAGGAAATTCCATGTTTTCTTCGTAGTTGCAATGAGATAGATTTCTTAACTACTGAGATAAACAGATAAACTTGAGATTATTTTTAATCTCAACTGCATTTGGAACACACTGTTTACGTCTTAGCATAATGAAAAGATTTTCCAAATAGTCCTGAGAATACGCCCTAGGCAAAAAACATGTAGACTAATGCTGGTCTTCCAGTAAGTAAACTAGCAATTGTAACATTGCCTGAGTTGAAATTAGGACACCAGTTTGAGATGCTCTCCAATTTTTTTTACCAACTTCCATACTATGAAAAGATTCCTAAAATATTTTTAAAATGCTATGAAATCTCTGTAGAAGCCATAACTTTCTTCTTCTGGGTCTTTTGGTAAACATTTCATGAACATGCCCTTCTTTGCTGAATTGTTGCAACTGACAGCATCACAGCCAGACATATTTATATAATATCATAAGTAAATGAACATATTTCATTGCATCAGTATGAACTATGGCAACAATAAACCTGTTAGTTTAACAATAGAAAATATTTATGTTTTATGATACAAAGAAAGCATCACAATAGCGCATGTACACAAATACAATTTTGGCAGCATAATGGCCACCGGTACCATTTGACCTACTCGACCAATAAAAATGAATGTAGGGTCATTCCATGATGACTAATGTAAAAAACTAAAGTATCCATTCAAGAGATAAGGCGTTATATTCACTAATTTTATAAATGTCAAAAACTTTCAACTGTTTAGTAATAATCAATGAATACAGTTCAAGCTATAAACACAATCATGTAACATTTTATGCCATGCTTATATCAATGGAAACGTTTAATAATGAAAAGTAAATGGTGCCTATTGTTCAAATTAGCTCAGACTTTTTCAGTAATGAATTTAATACCTAAATATTTCAAACACAAAGTCTTAAGACATGAAACAAATTATAAGACCATTAAAAAAAATTATATTCTGGCATAGGTGTTGTGACTAACGAACGTGACTAATTTAACATTATGTGCACTCTGAAATAAACCAAACGTATGAACACAGGTGTATACAATAGAGAGTGGTAGCAATTAAACTGTGCAGATTGAAGGGGGTTAATAGAATATATTAAAATAAATAAAAAATCTATTATGCATTTTGTAATTATGTGCATGGTTAATTACAAAATTAGGCTGAAAGTCTGCATAGTTTGCCAAAAGGTCCTCTCCAGCTGATGTAGGTTACGAGTACACACACTGTGTGAATAACAGCATTCTGCCTCTTAGGGCCCTTACACACGAGCGACTTTTTGCCACCAAGGTCGACTGCAAAAAGCAGTCGGTCTGCCGCCAACATGAGCGGTTTTTTGACGGCAGAAGCCGTCGACATGGGCAGTGTGTGTCGTCGGTTCCGGCGGCAGTCGAACTGCAAAAGGTGTGTAATTTTTCACTCGTAATATAATAATGGAAAAAGTGACAGACGATGCAGACCTAGGAAAATTTTATCTGAATCTCCTGAGAGGTCTGAGAGAAGGAAAAACATACTGCAGACCACCAGCGTCATTCGGCTAAGGTGCTCGCCTGCCAATCCAGAGTTGCACTCGGGTGTGGGTTCGATTCCCGCTTGGACTGATTACCTGTTTGGGTTTTTTTCCGAGGTTTTTCTCAACTGTAAGGCGAATGTCAGGTAATCTATGGCGAATCCTCGGTCTCATGTCGTCAAATAACATCTATCACCAATCCTATCGCCTCTAAAATATCTAGTGGTTGATACAACGTCGTTAAATTACCATACACACTGCAGGTTAAACAAAGGAGTAATTTCTCTTTCTGATACAGATAAGCTTGACAGATCAGGGAAAGAAAGATGCTGCTAATTTTGTGAAGGAAATTACAATTACTACACCGAAACATGTCACAAAATAAAAAGAGCGTACATGTCAGCTGTTATAAAGCCTATTCCACTAACTCCTGAGAAAGTTTTGCCTCTTGTTACAAAATAAATATTTTACCTCTAACTGCTGTACAAAGTTTGATCATAATCTGATAAATAGAAGGAAACTTATTAAATTTGTCTAAATTCACCCCTATAATGGGATAGTTTCCTTTGCACAAATATAATTGGAGCTTGTACACAAAACAAATATGTTACCCTTAACTACCGTACAATTTTGATGAAAGTCTGTTTCGTATGAGAAAAGGTATTAATTTTATCTAAATTCACCCCTACAATGGGACAGCTTCTTTTACAAAACAAATATACTGCCTATAAATACTGTGCAAATTTTAATGAAAATCTGTTAGATAGGAGAAAAGTTATTAATTTCCTCTAAATGCACCTCTTTCTCTCAAACGTAACAAGAGTTGCTATACAAAACAAATATACTACCTGTAACTACTGTACAAAATTTCATGAAAATCTGTTTAATAGGAGAAAAGTTAATAATACGAGTAGTTGTTAATTTTTATATAAATTCAACACCTATAAGGGGTAGTTTCCTTTATACAAACATAATCGGAGTTTGTATACAAAACAAATATACAACCCATAACTACTGTACAACGTTTCATGAAAATCTGATAGATGAAGAAAACTTATTAATTGTTCTCTAAATACATCCCCCGTAAGTGTAGTTCCCCTTGTACCAACGTAATCAGTTTGTATACAAAACAAATATATTACCCGAAACTATTGCACAAAGTTTTATGTAAATCTGTTACATATGAGAAAGTTAATAATTTTCTCTAGATGCAACACATAAGGGGTAATTTCCCTTATAAAAACGTAATCAAAGTTTGTATAAAAGACAAATATACTACATGTAACTACTGTATAAAGTTTCGTGAATATCTGTTAAATAGGAGAAAAGTTATTGATTTTCTCTAAACGCACCCTTTATAGCTGGTAGTTTCGTTTATACAAACGTAATCAGAGTTTGTATACAAAAAATGTACTACTTGTAACTACTGTACAAAGTTACATGATAATCTGTTAAATAGGAGAAAAGATATTAATTATATCCAGCTAAATGTAATGTTTTGAACCATTGCGTGTCGCCGACCTTGGCGGCTAAAAGCCATCCGTGTGTAAGCAGAAAACGCTGCCACCCGTCGCGGGGACCGACTGCAAGACAGCGGCTGCAGTCGGTCTGCCGTCGGGGTCAGTGCTCGTGTGTAAAGCAACCGGCGTTTTCCATTTAAATACATTACCGACTGCATCCCTGCGACAAGCCGCTAAGGTCAACTGCTTTTTGCAGTCGACCTTGGCGGCAAAAAGTCGCTCGTGTGTAAGGGCCCTTAGTCACTGCAGTAGGGTTGCTAGCTTCCCAATGGCAGGAAATGATGGTAAAATGATGGTACCTGTTAACCTTTTCATTTAATTTGCAAGAAAACTGCCCATTTTATTGAAAAAAAAACTGCAAAAGGATAAATCATTCCTGATGAGATTCTCTAATGAAGAGAGTAAAAGTCAGAATTGTATGGATGGTATTTATCGAATAGAACAGGAGAAAATTATTATTATTATTATTATTATTATTATTATTATTATTATTATTATTATTATTATTATTATTAGTATTATTATTATTGTTATTTTTTTACTTGGGAAAAGTATTCATTTGGGACCAATATGGTATTAGAATTTTTGTTGTACTCTGTCCAAGAAATAAGCTATTAAAATCTGCAGTTATATTACTTCCTCCCTGTATAACATTTTCATTTCATTATTAATATTATTATTAATACTATTATTATTATTATTATTATTATTATTATTAATACTATTATTATTATTATTATTATTATTATCAACAGTAATATCTCACTAAAGGTTTTGATTTATCTAGAGAAAATCAAAGCTCGATTAAGATTTAATTGACTATTACACGATTAGAAGAAAGTATATGAAGATTAGAAGAAATAAAGTACTCTAATACAATAAAATATTGATTGACTTACTGAAATTCTATTTTACTAATGTTAGCTTCACCGAAACGTTTGAACAGAGCCGCCATTTTCAGTTGAGTGTCTATGCTGTAAACAAATGACGATCGCAAAGCATGTTTTATAGTACCGTTAAGAATTTGCAGTTTGAAATGTTGGCAAACAAATAAACAAATGTTAGGGTAGTGATAAGAACAAATGCTAGGGAAGCGATAAAATTGCGCGATAAGCAGCTATGATTGGTTGAAAGACGTCCTTTCCTACCGTTTTATTGGTCAAAAGTAGCATGACGTAGTAAAAGTGTAATAGTCACAATAAAATAATAGAAGTTACAGTTCAAAGCAATACGAAATTGTGCGATGAAAATGCCTTTTCATATTAGATAGCAAGTGTCTCCCAAGGTCCCATGTGCCAAATCAAGTTATTTACTTACGACTTACAAATGGCTTTTAAGGAACCTGGAGGTTCATTGCCACCCTCACATAATCCTGCCATCTGTCCCTATCCTGAGCAAGATTAATTCAGTCTCTACCATCATTTCCCACCTCCCTCAAATATATTTTTATATTATCCTCCCATCTACGTCTTGGCCTCTCCAAAAGTTTTTTTTCCCTCTGACCTCCTAATTAATACTATATAAGCATTTCTGGATTCGCCCATATGTACTACATGCCCTGTCCATCTCAAGCTAAATCAAGTACCTAACAAAAATAATGACGCGCCTGCTGCAGGACTAAATAGGTATCTTCAGACCTTCTTTCTTCTCTACATTACAGAACTTAATAACATTGTAAACAACATGCCGAGTTTGTTCGTGAATAATAATAATAATAATAATAATAATAATAATAATAATAATAATATAATTCTTTATTTATACTGGCAGAGTTAAGGCCATAGGGCCTTCTCGTATACTCTATGTACCAGGTCACAAAGTATACAAGCAGTTAAAATTTAACAAAAATTAAAGAACAGAATACTAACATATTACAAAAAAAAATAATAATAGCATAATAAAATCGATACTAAACAACATGGAAATAATACCATAATAGAAAAAAGAAAGTAAAATACATTGGAATATAGTAAAAGCAACTCATTTAGTACAAATGGTTAATATGGAAAACGTAAGGAAGAATATAACAAAATGGAATGTAATAAAATAATAATAATAAAGAAAAGAAATATGAAAATTAAATAAAATTCACAATAAAAAGGCTATGATAAATTCATCGGCTGATAAAGATAGCAAATAGGGGAAAGAAAGGAAAGAAATATATAGCCTATATTTTTACAAAACTATTGCAGAGAAAAGGGCTTATAACTGAAAGGAATCTGAATTGAAAAAGTGTAATTTTAATTTATTTTTGAAACTAGACAATGTCCGACAGTCTCTGACATGTTGTGGTAGAGAGTTCCAGAGATGAGCTGCAGAGACGGTGAAAGATGAAGAGTAGAAGGATGTTCTGTGTTTAGGAATGGAGAGTGCGATATGGTGTTGTGAGCGAGTATCTATTTCGTGATATGAGGACAAATGTTAAAAACGAAAAGCTAAGTAGCTAGGGTTAGAAGTTTGAAGAATATTGAAGAGTAAAGTGAGAGAGTGAATAGTTTTTCCCTCTTTGAGACGGGCCTGGGACTGCATATTTAGAGAACGTGTGATATGATTAGATCTACGGACATTGCAAATAAATCGAACACATGCATTATGAACACGCTGTAGTCTGTCTGTCAGTCTCATGTTAAGGTCAGTGTAGAGAGTGTCATAGTAATCAAAATGAGGCATCAAGAGCGACTGCACTAAATTCTTCTTGAGAAGCAACAGAAGGAAATTTCTAATTCTTTTTAGTGTGTGAATTTTCATAAAAATTATTTCACATGTGTGTGTGATTTGAGTATTCAAACTTAAATTTTTGTCCATATAAATTCCTAGATTTTTTACTCTATCACTGTAAGGGATAATAGTTTCATTCATTTTAACAGGAAATAAGTCACCTGTGTTTAATTTACTTAAAAGTCGTTGATGTCCCATTATAATTGCCTGTGATTTCTCAGAGTTCAATTTCAATCCAAACTTTTTCGTCCATGAAATAATTGGTTTTAGGTCATTGTTTACTTCATTTATTGTGTAATTTAGTGCCGATATAGGTGCAGAGATATATATTTGTAAGTCGTCAGCAAATAGGATATGTCTGCAGTGTTTAATAGATTGTGATATGTCATTTATGTAGATCGTAAAAAGTAGAGGTCCAAGAACTGGACCCTGTGGTACACCTGCACCCACGGTATGCCAGGAAGAAAAACGATCACAGACCCGCACACATTGTTGGCATTGTCTTTATGCTAAATCATAAGTGAATTGAACACACGCAGTTTAACCTACAATTATACTGTAGTTATCTCCATGCTTTTGTGTTCGTATTGCGTCATCATGATGGTTGACTCAACCTTGGTCGACTTATAACTGAATTAGAACCATTCTGAATCTGATGAATGTGTGAGCAACAGTGGAATGCAGCATTCTGTGAAACTAAGAGGAAACTGCCTTTTGTACACTTATTTTCATTTCACTGGTAGTGTGAGTTAGAATATGGTATCTAAGTATAGATTCCTGAATTTCATATTTTTATGGTTTGTTTACAGTTTGTACATATCCCGACAGTATTTAAGGACGTAAGTGCATCTGTTGCTATGAAAATGGCAGTGATTTCCATAGAAATGCCCATTATGATTTCGTGGTGTTGTGAATTGCGTGAAAAATCAACTAAAGAAACTTAACTTATTGAAGAGAACTTTATTGAACAAGTAACCGCGCAGACTTCGAGTGACAAGGAAATAATTAGTAGAAATGTGCTTCTGAAAAGATGATATGTGTTCACACAAAAACACAAGGATTATCCAGTAACAGTATGCAAGGACATTGCTACTGGTTTTGAACAGTTTGTTTCATTACATAACAATATTTCAATGCTTTCTGTTAGTTTTAACAAGTATATAATGTACAATTACAACTCTAATATTTCTTGAAACTTTGAGTTCATATGGTTCCGATTCCCTTGATCTTTACAATGCTGTTCATGTGTTGTCGTATGTTGCTTGTCTTGTTATAGTTATAAACCCATTTTTATTTTTAACGTATTTCAGTGTATTCATATTTGTCCACCAGGTCGAGCTAGTGTTTCTTGTGGATTCATCTGCCAGTGTTGGTTCAGATAATTTTGAAAGTGAACTGAAGTTTGTACGAAAACTGCTTGCTGATTTTACCGTCTCAGAGAATGCTACACGAGTGTCTGTGATAGCATATTCTTCTCCAGACAATGTGGTAATGTATATTTTATGTGAATGGTCACACATATGAAATTTCATGGATGTTGCCAGTCATTAAATATTCATTGTAAAATTATCGAATTTTTATCTCGTGTGTGTATTTTAGATGTTAATATTGTTATTAAAAATTTATTTTATGCATAACTGGCTTGCTTATAGTATAGTGATATACTGACCTCTAAACATACACCATGCAGTCAAACCTCGCTGAGGGAAGTGAAGCAGTTAAGCTCTGTCCCTGATAGAGGGCTCAGTAATTCCTCGCCCATATTGAGGTTTGATGCTGAATAACGTGAGCAGTTAAAAGCATTGTTAAATAGATTACTGCGTTGTCCTGTAGAGAAACATGTCTCCAAAACTGGAAATTGCTGACATGACAAATGGTTGGCTGAAGAATTTTGACTAGGATTTTCTTAGTCAGTAAGAAAATATTTTATGTTTTGCAGGTCTGTGGCAAGGGATTCTCAGCTTTATTTCCTTTTCGGGGAAGTTTTACTAAGAATTTTCACCACCCCTTAAATATTGATTTCCCCATTTGTGAACTTGGGATCCTGGCAAACACTAGACTGCTGTGGAAAACTTACCTTGAGTTGCACCACAGATGATGGCTTCCCATTTTGTACTGTGGACAACTTTTCTCGAGTTACACCAGAGTTGGTAGTCTCTATTTTGTATTGTGCACAACTTCTCAAGTTACACCAGAGTTGATAGTTTTTATTTGTAATGTGTACAACTGTTCTTGAGTTACACCAGAGTTGGTAGTCTCTATTTTGTACTGTATACAACTTCTCAAGTTACACCAGAGTTGATAGTCTATTTTTTACTGTGGACAGCTCTATTCTTACTATTCTTATTTTTCTCATCATAGATATATTAAACAAATTGTGCCAGCACAGTGAATCTTACATTTATATTGCGTATGTGCAATAAAAATTAGAAACTATCGGAAGTAGAGTGACCGCTGTGTGGTTTAGAGTAAGGTAGATGCCCACAATTCATTTTTACCAATAAGATAGTTGGGACAAACCGAGTTCTTTTCCTGTTTCAAGGACCACTTCACTTCAGTATATGGGAGTATATTCTAAGTAGGAAGAGTGACTTGCATTAAGGGGAGGCAGAGGTGAATATTTCAAAATCCACAAAATTTATCCGATTTATTTGAAATTGATCATGGATACTAAGTATGTTATTAGTAATGGACATACCAAGTTTCAACTTTCTAAGTAAAATAATTCTGTAAATATTAATAATTTTATAAAACTTTATATTGTTTGATATAAAATGCTCCATGCACCATATTGTAAGAAATTTTCAATATTTCTTTTTATATATATGTTCAGAGAAGGTATACAAATAATGATAAGTATTAGTTTATTATGGGAATAATATAGTAATACAGTTATCTTGATTTTAATTTCATACTTTTAAGGGCACAAAATCAAAAACTAACATCGGAATATCAAAATAAAGATAATAAAAATGGAAAAAACCAAATTTTCATTTTTTCTTCAGTTTTGTTCGAAAATTTCACCTCTGCCTCCCCTTAAAATAGGGAAATAGTCTGATGATGATTTATGAGTGAAGACAAGAAATTTATATCTGATAGAATAATTACAAATTACCAGCTTGAGCGTGCTGCTCACCACAAAAAACAGGTTGCTATAAATTTTAGCTACATCTGTGTTCAGTGATTATACCAAAGTCTATAATGAAGTTGTACTATAGCTGTTTCCTATACTTGCAGGTACGTCATATTGATTACATCACTTCCCCTTCAAGCGAGAACCACAAATGCCGTCTCTTACATTCTGAATTGCCTAGTATCAAGTATACAGGTGGAGGCACGTATACGAGAGGAGCGCTGCTCGAAGCTCAAGTGAGTCCATATGGATTATAATTGAACTTTATTATGATGCTGTTGTCACATGTTGATGAATATGACTGTACAAAGCAAGAATAAACTGTCGACTGTCAGCAGAGAGTGTTTTATATAGCCTTCTGGATTAATTCGAACTCTGCAGCTTGTCAGAATTTCTCTAGATTAACCTACTTTGTTCCTTTGCCATGAATGAACTGTAGGTTATTAAACCTCACGATACACATATACACGGTAATAATAATAATAATAATAATAATAATAATAATAATAATAATAATAATATTAGTAGCAGTAGCATAATAAAAGTAAAATAAGTGGACACGGAGCACTCTACTATTAGATTAACAATAATATGTGAAAATGTACATTATGTTAGATAAGTGTGGTGTGTATTGAAGAAAAGTGAGTCAGGGTGTTGATTGTAAGGAGTGTAACATATTGTTTCACTGGGACTGTGTGAATACTAATGCTAAAAATGTAAATAGTCAATGGAAATGTAAAATAATAATAATAATAATAATAATAATAATAATAATAATAATAATAATAATAAACAAAATCGGCAAATCATAACAAAAAACATTCAGTGTATTTCATTAGAATATAAGAAGTATAGGAAATAAGACTGATGAACTCCTTTCATCATTATATTCCGAAAATTTAAGTCCATATGAGTCATTCCACGTCAAATCGCACAGCAATAAAACACGACCTTCTCGGAAATGGTCGAATTTTTTTTCATGAATTCCAGACATCAAATAAGGAGACCCATATTTTTTTATTTTCACAATTATTAATTATTTGTGTAGTTATGAATATTTGAAGTTACGCAAGTTATGCATCTGATGTCACCATACTAATCATCAAATGATTAATACCTTAAGGAACAGTAAATATCTTACCTAAAATTATTTTATTATTGTCAGCTCAGGGGGAAGCCCTTCACAGTTTATACTGTAATATAGCCAAGTGCTTGATGATAGCAAGACTGGGTAAGGCAGTAAACTTTATGGCAGTAAACAGATGGCATGAGAGAAAAATAATCAGTTTGGGTTTGAATTTCGCGCAGTGACGTGACTTCTATACAACATGAGTGATGGTAAAGATCGCGTAATAGCCTATATAACAAGTGTTTAAATCCATTTACCTTCCTAATCACGCTTTTAAAAAGAAAAGTATACTAAGACGCGTAAGTCACGACTTATTGATAAAGCTCAATTTAAAGGAGTCTTTGAGTGTGCAAATATTTGATTTGTTCCGTAAAAATCAATCAATTTCCGCATAGGTCAGGTGAAATTATATGTGAAGCCGGTAGTTCTTGTGATATTAATAAACATGAATCAAATGAAAGTGCGGACAGAGAAAGTGATTATCCCAGTATTTCTTCTAGCAGTTCTATGGATACAGTGCTATAAATCAGTAATATTGAGGAATTAAACAAGAGTTTGATGTCAATAGAATCCCCTATCAAGAAATGAAAGATACAACAAAACGATACCCCCGTGAAAAGTTTCAAAAGTAAAAGGCTCCCTAGCATGTTAAGTTTTTCATGTAGAAGATGCATCATCATCCATTCAAAAGTCAGCCATATTTTATTTTTGACGGAATGCAAAGAAAGTACAACCTGAAAATTACATAGTTATTGCAGACTTTTCTGAAAATGATTAATTTGTAATACAAGATTCAATACAAGGTGTGCATTGGAACATATGCCAAGCCACAATACAGTACAATTTTAATTTTACTTCCTACTTTATTTTATTTTACATTCTCTTATAGGCCTATTAATATTATATCTGAACTGCGACCGAACACGAGCGCTGCTCATTCGGTCTCAAATTTTGTTAATACTACTGCATCTCCTTTTTTTTATATTGATTGTATTATTTTATTTCTATTTCTCTTATTTGTAATTATATTCTTTATTCTGTATATTTAAATAAATAAATAAATCCTTTCGTACTATATTTCAAAGGAGATACAGAAATTCGTTACAAAAGTAATGTCATCTCAGAAACCATGAAACATGACACCTATCCCTTTCACTTTTTACAATTCGAAGCAATCAATTTCCTAAAGCAAGAATTCAACGATATGAAAAAAATCATCTACTTTTCCAATGGATCAAGTTCACAATACAAAAAAAAAAATAAGAATTTTAAAAATAATTGCTTACATGAAGACGATTATGGAATTAGTGCTGAATGACACTTCTTTGCAATGTCGCATGGTAAAGGTCCATGTGTTGGCATTGGAGATACTGTTAAAAGACTTGCCACGAGAGTTAGCCTATACAAGATCCTATAACAACACAAAAAAAAAAACTGTTTGATTAGTCACAAAAAACATTTCTAACGTGTCATTTATATTTTGTCCATTCAATAAGCACAAAAACCACACTGAAAATTTGCAGGCCAGATACCATAATCTAAAACCAATAACTGGTACATTAAAATTATATTATTTCATTCCGTTGTCGAAAATTGAAGATTTAGTAAAACAATTTTCTTTCAAGAAAGAAGGTAGGCGAATGAAAATTTAAAATGTGAATGAAAAGAAACATTTGAAAAGCATAATGTACAATTATTTGAAGATATCATAATAAGTAAATTAGCAGTGTTTCCTCGAGTAACTTGATCTGTACTGGGTGTAATGTTGCAAAGTTCAGTCAATTATCCAGCGCCGATAAACCTCTTAGCGCGTTTTAAAGCTTCCCGTCCACTGCTGCTGCGCCGACCGCTACACATTCCGTCATAAGTAATTAAATTTCCATTAAACTATTGGAGATCCCATTCTGATTTTTTCTGGAATTATTAAGAATACTTCAGTGCACCTAGTAGGCATTTTTTTAGATTTTTAATAGGGCTATTTCACATTGATGTATATGTTTTAAAAATTTAATTATAAAAAAATATTTGAAATAATTATATTAAAATTAGTTAGTAAATATTTAATAAAAGACAGTACTTTAAGCTTTTAAATACATTTTTCAAAAAAAATTTTAACATCAATATCGTCAGAAATATGACGCTTTAAATGTTGCATTGTGCGACATTTTTAACGAATTTTAACATGTAATATTTTAAAACCATGTGGACTTAGGAGGAAATAAAAATAGACTTGTTGGTTTATGAGACCCATAGAGTTGGTAAAAAAAATATAAACGCAATCAGAAATATGAAGATCAAAATTTGTATAATTTTGTGCGATTTGACGTGGAATGACTCATATGTGCTATGTATCACCGAACACCATATGAAACAACAGGAAATATTGTTCCTCCCACTGAAAGGGTATAAATTGTGTGGTAGTTACTGCAGACAAGGTCTTGAGGATGGAGGCGTGAGTGTATTTCTCATATCTGACCTTAATTTTAGAAATATTGTTTTTTTTTTTTTTCACATTTTTCCAAAGACAAGGATTTGGAAATTTGTGCTGTTGAATTAGAAACTGATACATAATATTATAATATGTGTATATATAGAGCACCATCTGGAGACTAAAAATTTTATTCATTTATTGGAAAAGGTACTGAAATACAGAAACTGAAACGTAAATGCATTATTTCCAGAGACATCAGTGTGAATTATCTAAAGAAAGCAATACAAGAGATAACTCAATTAATTCTAGCATTTTTCAATTTAATTTCCACAGTAAATTTTCCGACCAGAATACAAGTGGATTCAGGAAAGAATACGTATATCTCAAACAACCCCAATAATTAATGGTGTTTCGGATCATGATGCTCGCTCAACTCCTAAATATAAGTATTAACACATCATAAAAAAAAATGAACAACTAAAGTGATATTCAGAAATATAATCAGGGAATTATTAATAATTTTGAAACAAATCTAAAAAATGGAACATGGGAATCAGCATATTAGTCAAAGTAATATGAACAGTAAATTCAACGAGTTTTATAAAACATTTCTAAATATTTTTTAATTCAGTTTTCCTATAAAATATAAAAATGCGAAAATATCCAACAATAGATGGATTACACAAGGTATTTAAATCTCATGAAAAACCAAGATGATATTATATATACAGAGTAGAAGTAATAATGATACAAACTTAAAACAACACTATAAAAATTATTCAAAAATATTACACAAAATGATCCAAAATGTTAAAGAATTACACTATAATACAACAATACAATACTCTGGTAATAAAATCAGAACTTAGAACGTAATTAAAGAAAGAATGTGAACGATCGAAAAGTAAATAAACAAGCTATACCCTTATATCAAACCCAAATGAAATTGCAAATATATTTAACAAATATTTTCTTTCAATAATATTATAAGTGACATTGAACGTTGCCTTATGCAAGCGGACGTGGGTCGACAGCATAGTTTAAGTAAATTAACTGTGAGTAACAGTATACAGTGTAATGCATTCCACAAAATGAAATATTTTATTTTCTTGTTCACAATTTCATTCATTTCTGTTATTTAAGGTTAGGGGAGAGACACTTCGGACATAGTGAACCTCGGGAAAGTCCTCAGAGGTTCACTATATCTGGAGTTGACTGTATAGGTTATCATAAATGGAGAGAGGTCAATATCTGTGGGGAGTGTTGGCAAAAGTGTATGCAGTCAGTGGAGTTTTCATCTGAGTTTTTTCTTTTTTTATATTTATTAATTATGTTTAAGTACAACAAATTACATTATAATATAAATATTTACGAATTAGCAAAGATACTGTTATATTATTAGTATTCCTTTATGAAATAACTTGCACTAGTTAACAAATTTTAACATTTTTCCGATAACTTCGTTCAAAATATGATTAGGAGTTAATTTGAGCTCCTGAATTAGGAAAAAGCATCCAAATTGTCTTATCGGATCTCATTTCTAAGTTATTGGTAAGTCCTTCTAATATGCATTAATTAAGAACAACCATGCTGATATGAAGACATTATCCATAAAAATTGGCTCTTCTCGCACATATTTGTAAAAAAACAACAAACAAAATATGATTTTAACTTATAAGACAAGTAGGGTTTTTCAAATGGAATTTTAGAGCTCGTACTTTGATTTGTAGGTCGAATCGGGCACTTCCCTGTACAGAAAATTGTGGCAGTCAAGGCCACTGTTGAGGTTTTCCTTTCCCCACATTAGGTACCTACATCATTCCATAGCATTCCCCATGGACAAGTAGAGTGGCTTGCTGGAAACCTGAGTGCAGTCAGCCTGTGTGGCTTTGGGAATGCACCTAGCTGGAGGATCCCAATGTCATTGGCGTTGCTTTGACGTGTATACATCTTTAAAATCAGAACAACACGTGGGGTACCAGGAAAGAAATGGCCATGTGACATTTTCAGGGTTGTCAATTCCGATTCTCTAACTTCGTGACTAATAACATGATTGAAATAAATGTGGTCTCGTTCGGTCGGTTATACGACTACGATGCAAGCATCATCTTGAGTTGGTGCACTGATGGGGCCCATGGCAACTGGTGACCATCTTGGGCATGGGCGAAAATTTTCGAGCAGTAAATCTCGCGACTCCAATGTGGTAGCATGCTGATTTTTGTGCCAAACGAAAGATCCCATGAATATGTTATAAAAATGAGAATGATAAATTGGGTACCAGGATGGAAACGGCAATGTAACTTTTGCAGGGTAATCCATTCCAACATTATGACTTCATGACTAATAACACGAAATAAATGTGTTCTCTTTCGATTGGATATTCATATACGATGCAAGCAAGACCTTAAATTGGCGCCGCTCACGCGTGAGGCGAGGGTGAGGGCCCATGACGACTGGCGGCCATTTTGGACATGGGCGAAATTATTCGGACAGTATATCTCGCATCTCTGACATGCTAGCACGCTGATTTTGGTGTCAAACGAAAGATCTCGTTTAGATCTGTCTATTTAAGTCAGAGGTATTCACGTAAAACCTATGACCATGTCCTCGATACAGCCACACTCTGTTTTTTTTTTTTTTTTTTTCATTTTGGCAATGTCCTGATGGAAACGCTTACCTTGCTCATCACTGACAGAAACAAATTTGCAGGAAAAAATCGACGTGAGAATGTAAAAAATGAAGCTTCAAAAATATGCGGTAGCCCAATTATGATAACTCTCTACATAATCCAGCAGTTAAGGCTTTAAGGGAATTCTAGGTGGGCAATTCTACTTCATTCTCTTTTGCATCAAATATCTAATCCTTTATGAGCTTTCTGATTTGCAGACCAGTGAAAATGCTCTCCTTTAATTTGGCGTCACTGATAGGTGGAAATATTTTTTTTGGATGCAGAAAATGTCTAAAGCCTTAATGAAAGTTTTAATGAGGCTTAGTTATACGTGCTACAATAGTGAGATGATCTTAGCCGGGTTAATCAGTGGAACATTTTTCACATTTCTTTCAACAGTTGTGAATGTGTCTGTTTTAGACGAGTCCCTTCTTTCAAAGTGTTTTTTTTTTTTTTGTCTGGACTGTCCCATAAACACAAGAAACAAGAATATTTAGTCAATCCACCTTGCAAACCAAGAAGTAAGGCAGCTACTTTGAAATCGCAACAGACATGGTACAAATATTTCTCATATTTTATAGCGTTCAAAATGGTGGTCATATTTTCGTAAGTTTCTTTCATTCCTACTGTGTGTGCAACAGGAGAAGCTGACATCTCATCACGACTGCTTTCAAACTAAATTTTGATCTATCGATGAAAGGCTCCATTCCTGAGGTTCATGATAATAACAAGTGAAACCATTTGTATCTCATAAGAAGTTTGTTTATTACGTTCTCTAAACATTTTAACATTTGTACTGGGATCTAATCCATTGATGCAATCCTGAAGCAAGTAATTCTGCATCTTGTTTCGAAAGTTTGAGATCACTCCCTAAATCAATTAACTCGTATTGCTGAATAAAATATGGAGATCCCTCGCTATAATTATATCCTTCAGAAAAAAAAATGATCACTTGAATGGGAGGATTTTTGATTTCCATTGGATCTGGCACAGGCTTCAAAGCTGATGCTGCATTGGAATAAACAGTTAAATATGTATGATTTGAGGCTTTCTCGGCGTTGGTTCGCTAATATGTTTTCGCGGGATATCAGCCGAGTTAAGATTTTGGAATGCTCCAAGCTTTCGACTGCTATCTCTGCAGCCATCTTCAGGGAAGTGATGTCCGAACAGAAAGTCGAAAGGTTATATAGATGTGGCTGTCTCAGGTGAAACGGGATTGGTTGGCGGATCGGCCAATCCGGGGCCGGGAATTGTCATCGCTCGTAAGCTCCGCCCCTCCCGGGATTACTGCGTGAAGTTTGGCGGGCGGCGAGCCCTGTTCCGCCGGTTGGAATCGGTTGCCATCCTCAGTCCGTGATCTTCATGACCTTGATTGTAAGAGGGCCTGAGTTGGTCTAAGGCCGGTGTCCATGCCTGACTGAGCTGGAGTCCACTGTCTCTGTTAAAGTTGTTTTTCTCCAGCTTGATCTCTATGGCCTCCTTGATTGTACGATCCCAGTAGTGGCTTGATTTGTTAATGACCTTGGTGTGGTCAAACAGTATTTTATGCTCCTTTTCTATGCTGTGTTGCGCCACTGCAGATTTTTCCGGGTAATACAGCCTCAGGTTCCTCTTATGTTCTTTGATTCTGTCTTCTATTGTGCGGCCAGTCTGCCCTATGTATACTTCGCCACACTCGCATGGAATCTTGTAAATCCCTGGAGTCCTTAAGCCCTGACTGTCTTTAACCTGACGTAGATGACTCCGGATTTTGCTCTGTGGTTTATGGATGGTTTTGATATTAACCTTCTGGAGGATTCTGCTTATTTTGTGTGACACGCTCCCGCAGAATGTAATGAAAGCTTTCTTTGTCGGTTCTTGCTTGCTGTCTAAGTCTATTGTGTTACATCTCGAGGTAACTTGTTTGAGGGCTTTGCTGATGTCTCTCCGGCTGTAGTTGTTTTGTTGTAGTGTTCTACGAAGATGGTCCATTTCTGCAGGCAAGTTGTTGATATCGGAAATGACTATGGCGCGATGTAGTAGACTAGTCAGGACGGACTTCTTCTGCGAAGGGTGGTGGAGGCTGAGTGCATTCAGGTACAGATCTGTGTGCGTCGGCTTTCTATACACGCCATGTCTGAGAGTACCATCTGCTTTCCTGTGTATGTGGATATCCAGGAACGGCAGTGAGCCCTCTGACTCCACCTCCATGGTGAACTGGATATTCGCGTGGATGCTGTTGAGATGTTGTAGGAACTCTTGTAGCTTGTCTTGTCCGTGCGGCCAGACCACGAAGGTGTCGTCTACGTAGCGGAAGAAGTGGCTCGGCTTGTGTGTGGCTGAGTCTAGGGCCTGGTGTTCGAAGTGCTGCATGTAAAAGTTAGCAATAGCAGGTGACAGCGGGGAGCCCATTGCCACGCCGTCGGTTTGTTCGTAGAACTCACTGTTGTACGTGAAGTAAGTAGTAGTCAAGGCCAGTCGGAAGAGTTGTAGAATATTATCCGGGAATTGTTCCGCTACCAGTTCAAGAGCCTCTTTTATCGGAACCTTTGTGAAGAGTGAAATTACATCGAAGCTCACTAGTAGATCTGATGGGACCACTGTGATGTTCTCCAGAATTCTAACAAATTCTGTAGAGTTTTTCACATGATGTTCACACGTTCCAATCAGGGGTTGGAGCATGTTGGTTAGATGCTTGGCCAGGTGGTATGTGGGCGACCCGATGGTGCTAACAATGGGTCGTAATGGTAGCCCTTGTTTGTGGATCTTGGGGAGCCCGTAAATCCGAGGTGGTGTGGCCGAATGTGGTAGTAGAACTTTTATAACCTCGGCAGGCAGCGAGGAAGATTTCAGCAGCATGGTGGTTCTTCTTATGATCCTGTTAGTGGGATCACGTGTCAGTTTCTTGTAGGTCGTGTCTGCTAGTAGTTCAACAATTTTCTGGTGGTACGTTGAAGAGTCCAACACCACCGTAGCGTTTCCTTTGTCGGCCTGGAGAACAACTATACTCTCATCTTCACGTAGCTCCCGGAGCGCTAGTCGTTCATTCCTCGTGATATTGGGTTTGGGTGGTCTGGCTGTGTTGATTATTCGGCAGACATCTCTTCTCACTTCTTCAGATGTTCCAGGAGGAAGAGAGGAGATAGCTTGCTCCACTCCACTGATAATGTCCTTGACTGGATATTTTCTTGGAGCTGGAACGAAATTTAGGCCCTTGGCTAGTACCGATATGGTGTCTTCGTCCAATGTTTTACTTGATACATTAATGACAAGTTTGTTCTTGTCCAGCGGTTGGATGCCTGGCTGTGAGGGGGCCAATCTATGGAATTTCTCCATTTGCCTCCCTCTGACTTTCTTCATATGCATCTGCACCTGGGCGGTTAGTGACCTGTCGATCCATTCTTGATCAGATGGTTGTAGCCTCCCGTAGCATTGTAAGCGTAGCTGTAGTAGCTCCCGTGAGATGTTGTTGAGTTCCAGGTATGTGTGATGAATTCTCTCCCTTATGAGGGCCAAGCTGGCTCGTCTGCATATTCTCTGGGCCTTCACTGTTCGAATTTCATGTTTAACGACAGCAAATTTAGGGACGACTTTCTTGTCTCGACATCTACATAGGAAGGCAAGTGTACATAGTAGACTTGCCCTCTTCTTGTGTCCTTGTTCCAATCTCTGAAGGACATGGTATACTTCCTCCCCGTAGAGGTGATGTATGTATGATTTGAGGCTTTCTCGGCATTGGTTCGCTAATATGTTTTCGCGGGATATCAGCCGAGTTAAGATTTTGGAATGCTCCAAGCTTTCGACTGCTATCTCTGCAGCCATCTTCAGGGAAGTGATGTCCGAACAGAAAGTCGAAAGGTTATATAGATGTGGCTGTCTCAGGTGAAACGGGATTGGTTGGCGGATCGGCCAATCCGGGGCCGGGAATTGTCATCGCTCGTAAGCTCCGCCCCTCCCGGGATTACTGCGTGAAGTTTGGCGGGCGGCGAGCCCTGTTCCGCCGGTTGGAATCGGTTGCCGTCCTCGGTCCGTGATCTTCATGACCTTGATTGTAAGAGGGCCTGAGTTGGTCTAAGGCCGGTGTCCATGCCTGACTGAGCTGGAGTCCACTGTCTCTGTTAAAGTTGTTTTTCTCCAGCTTGATCTCTATGGCCTCCTTGATTGTACGATCCCAGTAGTGGCTTGATTTGTTAATGACCTTGGTGTGGTCAAACAGTATTTTATGCTCCTTTTCTATGTTGTGTTGCGCCACTGCAGATTTTTCCGGGTAATACAGCCTCAGGTTCCTCTTATGTTCTTTGATTCTGTCTTCTATTGTGCGGCCAGTCTGCCCTATGTATACTTCGCCACACTCGCATGGAATCTTGTAAATCCCTGGAGTCCTTAAGCCCTGACTGTCTTTAACCTGACATGCGAGTGTGGCGAAGTATACATAGGGCAGACTGGCCGCACAATAGAAGACAGAATCAAAGAACATAAGAGGAACCTGAGGCTGTATTACCCGGAAAAATCTGCAGTGGCGCAACACAGCATAGAAAAGGAGCATAAAATACTGTTTGACCACACCAAGGTCATTAACAAATCAAGCCACTACTGGGATCGTACAATCAAGGAGGCCATAGAGATCAAGCTGGAGTAAAACAACTTTAACAGAGACAGTGGACTCCAGCTCAGTCAGGCATGGACACCGGCCTTAGACCAACTCAGGCCCTCTTACAATCAAGGTCATGAAGATCACGGACCGAGGACGGCAACCGATTCCAACCAGCGGAACAGGGCTCGCCGCCCGCCAAACTTCACGCAGTAATCCCGGGAGGGGCGGAGCTTACGAGCGATGACAATTCCCGGCCCCGGATTGGCCGATCCGCCAACCAATCCCGTTTCACCTGAGACAGCCACATCTATATAACCTTTCGACTTTCTGTTCGGACATCACTTCCCTGAAGATGGCTGCAGAGATAGCAGTCGAAAGCTTGGAGCATTCCAAAATCTTAACTCGGCTGATATCCCGCGAAAACATATTAGCAAACAGTTAAATGTTTGTTTTTTCAGTAAATCCTGAAATTTTCTTCGAGCTAAAGTAGCAATTGGTCACATGATCTTAAGATTCTCGCCAAATTATCGGAACTGCAAAAGGAATAGCTCTCTTCTTTCCTTCCTACCACTTGAATAAAATGACAAAGCAAGAACAACATATCTTGGGGGCCCAAAACCTATCCTGATCACCTAATTGACAGCCAATGTAGAGTTCGTAAGTTTTTGTAATAGTGGGTGTAATGCTTTCTTTTGTGATTTCGGAGTGAATTCACAATTATTCGGATAGTTTACCACACCTGCAAACTTCAGAACTTGTCATGATGTCGCATGTTTACTTGTTGTGAACTTCTGTCACTATCATTTTTTCTTATCCATGTGTATAAGTTCATTAAAAATTAATTCAGAGACGTATCACCACAATAAAATACTTCACTAGACAAAACTCGCACTTGTTAACTCAGTCACAATTTGTTTACAACTGCTTGACTGAAAAGATAGGATATTGAGCTACTGGTTGAAGGACCATACAGGTACCATTATTCTTTCCCTCTGGTAAACCTAGCCTATATTCATCAGGGGTTTTTTGAGCTTTCCACTTATTCATAGAACAATGTAGAAGTTCTTACCAAAAGACAAAATTATTTTTTTAGTGATCAGTGGCGGTTTTTAAAATAAGTAACGTGCACGAAAATGTCAGTTTTTTTATATTATGTTTTCATTCATATATAGCTTGTAACTCAAAAATATTACATTAGAGTTAACTCGGGGAAATCAGTATACTCCTGCATCATGATGCCATAATGAAGAGACACAAAATGAGGACATGATCGACACGTCAAGTATGAATATTGTATTCAATATGGACACTAATAAATCATCATTTATTTACTATGGACACTAGATCAGTACCATCATTTCCCATAACTATGATCTTGGAACACAACTGTGGTCCATTCAAATTTTGTACTCCATAACGTAGTACCTCGTTTATCTATATTTTTGTCATATTGTAGTTTGAAGTCAAGTCACTGCAGCTATCTACAAACGGTCTATGTTACTTCTAAAATGTTCTTTGAATAGTTGTATTATGGACCATAGTTGTGTTCCAGGACCGTAGTTATGGGAAATGACAGTATTACTTATTTAATATGGACAGGGTTGGGCACTTTATCTTATGTCATCTTTTTATTTGGCATGGGCATTACATCATTACTATTTATTTCATTCAAGTCTATGAGTACCACTCATACTTCTCTAAACTATGAACAAAAGAAAAGAACTCTGTTTCTGAATGACCTTGTGAAATTCACTGCAGTTTACATCTTTCATATTATACTGTATCTGCAGAATTGCATTTACTCACTTAAGTGGTAATCTGTTCCTTTCTTCTGTCCACCGAGTATTCTTCAAAGTAAATATTCTTTGGCATTATGCCCAGATAGAAAGAAATAAAATTCTACAATTTTCGGCAATTCTGAGTTCTCCTTCATAGAAACACAGGTGTGATAATAATTCACCCGGATTTTGTGTGAAAGCATATCTTTGAAATTTCTTCTTTGTTCGATAGGAAAGATTTCAATTTGATCACCTGGTCAGCGAAAAGGCTCTCATTCAGCTCTTGCATCCATTTCGATACTATTCAACAAATTATTGTAACTTTCCAGACATTCTAAACAGAATTTTCTGTCCGACTGCATTCAAAATAGCGGACTTCCGTCTTTTCTGCCAGGACTTTCATCTTGCACTATAAATTAAATTCACGGACTGTCCGCAAAATCCGCGGCATATGGCAACCCTACCGCACATAATATCAACGAAGTACATTACATAGATACTAGAGTCTTGCATAACCAGTTACGAAAGATAGGAAGGACATATTGCTACTCAACGCCAGGCGCTATAGACTGTATGTGAAGCTCTTGCATCTCGCAGAGTGGTCCTATGTTCGGTTTAATGAATGTCCGAGTCTCACTCAGGTGGATGGCTCTGGATCATGAACGACAGATAATATTGAGCCATCCAGGAGTTCCAAGAATTGTTGCAAGAACGCGATTATCATTTTGTACCTTTCAATTGATATTTCCTCCTCTCTTCCCATTGATTGATTGATTGATTGATTGATTCATTCATTCATTCATTCATTCATTCATTCATTCATTCATTCATTCAGCAATCTAGGTAATGCAACAGCACGCATTTTGAAGCTACAATTATTAGACTTAAGAGTGCTTTTATTTTTGTTAATAACTTATCTCCCTAAAAATGATTTATTAGAGAAATAATAATACAGTAGAACTTGGTTATAACGACATCCAAGGGACCTTAAACATTATGTTGTTATAAACAAGTGTCGTAGTAACCAAGATTCATATTATCAATCTAGTGAGGTGGAAAATGAAAAATAACAAACTTAATTAGACTTATATATTTTGATGTACCGAAGTACATATGATATTTCCACGCAGATATTCTGCGTCATCACATGATGAAAGAGAGATGGAACGGAGAAAAATTCTCTCCGGCGCCGGGATTTGAACCCGGGTTTTCAGCTCTACGTGCTGACGCTTTATCCACTAAGCCACGCCGGATACAATCCCGACGCCGTTTAGAATCGTCTCAGATTAAGCTCCATCTCTTGGGTTCCCTCTAGTGGCCGCCCTCTGCACTACGTCATAGATGTCTATGAACGCAGGACCGAAGTCCATACATGTGTTGAGGTGCACTCAGATGAGTGACTGTTTGGCCGGGATCCGACGGTATGGGCGTGGCGTATCCGGCGTGGCTTAGTGGATAAAGCATCAGCACGTAGAGCTGAAAACCCGGGTTCAAATCCCGGCGCCGGAGAGAATTTTTCTCCGTTCCATCTCTCTTTCATCATGTGATGACGCAGAATATCTGCGTGGAAATATCATATGTACTTCGGTACATCAAAATATATATGATATGCGTAATAAATCACTTTGTGATTTAAAGACGGCGCCCATACCGTCGGATCCCGGCCAAACAGTCACTCATCTGAGTGCACCTCAACACATGTATGGACTTCGGTCCTGCGTTCATAGACATCTATGACGTAGTGCAGAGGGCGGCCACTAGAGGGAACCCAAGAGATGGAGCTTAATCTGAGACGATTCTAAACGGCGTCGGGATTGTATCCGGCGTGGCTTAGTGGATAAAGCGTCAGCACGTAGAGCTGAAAACCCGGGTTCAAATCCCGGCGCCGGAGAGAATTTTTCTCCGTTCCATCTCTCTTTCATCATTAATTAGACTTATTTTAGATTTATGTATTGACTTTTAAGCCTACAATGAACATAATAAAATACACGTAGGCCTACAATTATAAATACAGTATTCTGTATTAAAACAGTTTGTTCAGTACTCACCATACTACTTTACTTAGAAGTGAAGTAATCAGTCATTCTACTCTGTTGTCTTCTACTTGCCCAATACACACTTTCTAGGGCTAAATTACGTTCTATGTTCATAATTTCAGTTGCAGTTTCACTGCTCCCTTCCCTAGCTTCATAGAACATGTTCATAATTCTAATTACTTCTAAAGCATCACTCACTTCTTTTAGTGGCCATACTGCATTAAAATGCGTGCACTTAGTGAAAACTTCCTGTCGAAACTGATCTAATACCGCATGAATTCGGGCAAGTTACAATGGGGTGGGGAATCCGCCTGCATTCCAGAGGTCTAGGGGGAGACTGTAAAGAATTTGTCAGGGTCAGATTTCAACAAAATATTTCTTAAAATACTTTGGTTCTTAGAAAATCTTATTCCAACTAAGGTTGAAAATGACGTTATATGCGAGGTAGATGCATATGCGTTTGTCGCATTAAGCAAGGTAGGAAAGCATATGTCTTATGGGGAATTAGTTGGGACCACAGAATATTTGACGTTATAGGCGAGGTGTCGCACAAAACGAGGTCGCTATAACCAAGTTTGACTGTACATCCACTTAGAATAATTAAAAGATATAGGCTGTATTAACAACTACTCTTTTAGAGGTAGGCTATGCATTTTGAGTTTAAAGTATAAATGTTACAAGAGTAAGTGTATACATATTTGCTCTTCTATTTGGTAAGTAATTGTAATTTATTTTATTCCTACATTTGTTTACATGTCAGATTTCATCAATGCATTACTCTTATTTCCTTTATTGTTATCGATGCTCATTAGTTGATTTATATATTAGTTATGAAGAAAAATGTACTAAAGTGTCCAATCAATTATAATCCTATTTCAAGCTAACTTACTTATGGCTTTTAAGGAACCCGCGGGTTCATTGCCACCCTCACATAAGTCCGCCATCGGTCCCTATCGTGTACAAGATTAATCCAGTCTCTATCATCATATCCCACTTCCCTCAAGTCCATTTTAATATTATCCTCCCATCTATGTCTCGGCCTCCCCAAAGGTTTTTTTCCCTCCGGCCTCCCAACTAACACTCTATATGCATTTCTGGACTCACCCATACGTGCTACATGCCCTGCTCATCTCAAACGTCTGGATTTAATATTCCTAATTATGTCCGGTGAAGAATACAATGCGTGCAGTTCTGTGTTGTGTAACTTTCTCCATTCTCCTGTAACTTCATCCCTCTTAGCCCCAAATATTTTCCTAAGAATTTCAGGCTAACACTTTTTTTAATTAGGAAAAGTAAATTTCCTTCAATTGTTACTCCATTTGTGTAGTTACAAAATGTCATCAGAGTTCCTGTATGATGAAATGCGCTTGGTATTCTGTCTTATATATCTGTGGTTCTCTCTAGCCAGGTGCAACCGCTTCAAGGCCGGATATTCGAACGAATATCCAACCTCACCGGTTGATCTGCGACCAGTCGAATATAAACCGGTTGTAAGCACTGTTCTGCAGCACTCTGGTAGATACATCAAATGATTAGTTGAATAGTTCCCTGTTCATTCAACCAGTACACTTATAAATTAATAAATTCAATATGAAATACATTATAGGACTGTTGTATTTGTAGCTAAAGATAAAATTCTTATGTTTAAAAATGTCTTACTGGATGAAGTTAGTTGCCTAGATGGTCTGTTGGGTTTGGTAAATGGACATCCCAATCTAAGCCAACTTTTTTTGTTTTTTTTTTTTTTAATCTGTATCAGCTACGAGGTTATTTAGTGTCGATGAGATTGGTGATAGCGAGATGGTATTTGGTGAGATGAGGCTGAGGATTCGTCATAGATTACCTGGCATTCACTTCACGGTTGGGGGAAATTTTTTTTTTTTAATTTTAGTAGGTTATTTTATGACGCTTTATCAACAGTTTAGGTTATTTAGCGTCTGAATGAGATGAAGGTGATAATGCCAGTGAAATGAGTCCGGGGTCCAACACCGAAAGTTACCTAGCATTTGCTCATTGGGTTGAGGGAAAACACCAGAAAAAACCTCAACCAGGTAACTTGCCCCAACCGGGAATCGATCCCGGGCCACCTGGTTTCGTGGCTAGACGCGCTAACTGTTACTCCACAGGTGTGGCGGTTGGAGAAAACCTCGGAAAAAACCCAACTAGGTAATCAGCCCAAGCAGGGATCAAACCCACGCCCGAACGCAACTTCAGATCTGCAGGCAAAATGCCTTAACTGACTGAGCCACGCCGGTGGCTTGCTAACTTCTCTATGACGCACTTCAGTACTTATATGGCCATGGGTATGGAAAAAGTATGTGTTCCAAGCCATTAGAGATATCTCTTTTATGATAGAGCTGAAACGTCCAGAAACTACACTGCAAACTATCTACCATAGGAATCTCAAATTGTTTAATTATTCCGTCATAACAGTAAACATAACACCCATCACACTCTGAATTTGTAACTTTTTACAATATTTACATTGAAGTAGCTCTTCCCATCCCCGAAAAAGAGGGGCATAGTTATTGTCGTAATAAAACTCTTGAAATATATAACTCGAATGAAATATGTGACCATAGACTTATTGTGCTTTCTACAGGCTGTGTTGAGACATAGACGTTCAGACTCGAAACCTGCTCTCTTCCTTATTACTGATGGCTTTTCAAATGGAGGCGATCCCTTGCCTGTTGCACGTGAACTCAAGGAGCAAGGAGTGATTATATTCACGTTTGGAATACGTAATGGCAACACAAGGGAATTGTATGACATGGCATCACAACCTGGCGAAGAATATTCCTACATTCTCGACAGTTTTGGAGAATTTGAAGCCTTAGTTAGGAGAGCATTACATCAGGGTGAGTGTTATGTTTTATTTTTATTTTATTTTTTTTTACAAAATTGTAATTCGCTACAGATATTAAGGTATCATAATGCAATGTTTAGTAAATTTTTACTACTAGTCATAACACAGTTACAGCACAACAAATTATTTCTACTTTGGCAAATAATATGAAATTATTTTCTTTTGAGCGATAGAAAAATGTGACATATTTAAATTATCGATATAATTAATGTCTTTTTGTATTCATGTTTCGTTCAGCCACTTCTCATTATACGAAATGTGAAGAGACAGTATTCTGATGATGCAAAAATATAGTCTGATATTTTCGCTCAAATTTTTGTTCCAAGTTTCCAATGCCAAAACAGAAATGTTCTTACATGCTGTCTGTCTGTTTGTCTGTGTGTCTGTACAGTGTAATTTCCTAAATTGCTAGATGATCTTTGTTGATATTTTTCATAAATTAATTTATTCGTTAATATCGCACATAAAATGTAATTGAATCGGTGAGTTAAAAAACAGTACAAGTCCAAAATTGGCATTTTTAGTTTGATGGTATTACTCTAAATATGTAATTTGATGCATTGAGATGGAGAATATGTGTGTATGAGCGTTTCAAATCATTTCCTCGTCACACATATTATAGGAATAGTACAGTCCATGTAGGACCTTGTGAATACTACCCACAGATCACACACATACTACCGGATGTGACACTAAAGTATGAGTAAGTAAACATGGTGGACAGTTGAGTGGTAACACAGTTGTGAAAGCATGTGTACTTCATGTGACTGTTCATTGTGTTTCTTGTATCATTTGTCTCTGGTGTAATCGTTGTGGGGTTTGTAAGTTAGCATACAGCAAAAGAGTTGTGATCTTATAATTGATATATTTGTTTTCATAGTGAACAAAGCTTGAAAGTGTTCTTTGTTATGTTGTCACCAAACTTAACCATAAAATGCCTCGCACATGCAGTGTTCCAGGTTGTAAATCGAATTATGATAAAGAAAGTCCGTTTGTACATGTATTTTTGTTTTCGAAAGATAAAGATTTAAGGGATAAGTGGACAAGAAGCATCCATCTTGAACATTTTACCCCAACAAACTCAGTTGTTTGTATAAATCAATTTGATTCTAATTTCGTTATCAGAGAAGATAAATTTCCATGTGCAAATGGTTCGTTTATAATTGTGCCTAGAAAAATGTTGAAACTTCAAGGAGTATATCCTACGATTTTTTAAAGTGTACCCTGTTATTTAACTAAACAATTGCCAAATAAAAGAAAAGACCTCAGTGAACATTTAGCTACTGTTGTTCCACATAACAAACATCCTAAAGATGAAATCAGCTTCATTAGGAGAATTTGTCTTTATACTGAGCTGATTGCTGGTGCTTGTTGGTATGTAATATTGTAAGTGAAAAATTCAGACTTGTAAATTTGCTTCCAGAGTAGCCAGATTGTTTGTACCAGTACTTGGAAATAATATAGACTTAGAAATTTGCTTCCATATTATGCCGATTGTTTGTGATTACCAAGAGGTAAAATTATAAAAAATGGAAAATACAGACTTAGAAATTTGCTTTTACATTAGAAAGATTGTTTGTGTTTGGTAAAAGTGACATTGTAAATGGCAAATAGGCCTACAGACTTAGAAATTTGCTTCCATGATACAGGGGCGTATTTTGCGGAAATTACAAAAGAAAAAGTTTATAATATAAATAATGTAATAATTTTGTATTATTAGTTTTACCACAGTAATTAAAATTAAAGTAATTGTTAGATTTATATGCGCTCTCTGCTCTCGAAAAGAAACAAGTTGTCAAGGCGGCATCGCTGGAGAAACCGCTTGCTACGTGAGGTAGCCTGTGACTGTACCGCGCACGCTGTCCGGTCGCACAACTGCCCGTCCCCCCGCTCTCTTCTGTTTCCATCGTGCAGTGTAAGGTCGGGTGAGTTGCCGCTCTCGTGATCGGTTTCTTCGCAGGCGCGAAGCAACAATACGCTTAGCACGCTAGCTCATGAATGTAATTGTGTTCTTGCAGTGCAATATTTTAAATTTGTGATTTGTTCGAGTGTCTAAGAGCTATATTAATTGTGAATTATTAAGTTTTTAATTTCCCAATTAAGTGATATTGTGACAAATATGGCAGAACAAGTTTCTGGAGAGGTTTGTGTTGAAAATGACTGTGTAATAGAAGGTTTATTAAAAGTGCCTTTCAACCGTCGTACATACAACGAGGAAGTTGAAATTGTGAAAATGGAAAGACCAACTCCTGAGTTAAATTTGTCCATGGACGTAAAAGAAAAACAGCTTGAGTACACACGCCTTTTCACTTCAACATCATATGGTAAGTGGAATTGGTTGTGTGGTAGTTCTAAACTGTCTAAACTATTTTGCTGGCCATGTTTGTTATTTAGCCGCGAAACTAATGTGTGGTCAAAAGAGGGTTTTCTAATATCAACTCCCTTCGAACGGCAGTTCTAAAACACGACAAATCAAAAGCTCATATTTGTAGTAGCATGAACTTTGCAAACTTTGGGAAGACAAGAATTGATTTACAGCTAGATAAGCAAAAAGCTCTACATATCAACCAACACAATGCTCCTGTGGAAAAAAAATCGGGAGATTTTACTGCATCTTATTAACACAGTCTGCTTTCTAGGAAAACAAGAATTGACTTTTCGGGATCATAATGAGAGTGTGGAATCAGACAATAGAGGAAATTATATTGAATATTTAAGTTCCTTAAGTGAATTTGACCATTTACTGGCCAATCAGCTTGAGAGTTCAACAGTATTCCGTGGTACTTCTCCCGCAATTCATAATGACTTAATATTTGCTATAAGTAGGGTTATGATAAAGAACATAAAATCTGAAATAGAAGAAGCACCTTTTGCGGCCATTGTTGTTGATGAAACAAGTGACTGCTCTAATCAGAGTCAATTGTCCACTGTTTTAAGATACATCGATAGTACTGCCAATGTTCAAGAACGGTTTATAGGATTCACAAATGTCAGTTCGGGCAAAACTGCTGCTGCTGCTTGGTTTCAGCATGTGGAAGGTGTTATAGCAGAATACAATGTCGGCAATAAGTTAATTGCACAGACATACAATGGTGCTTCAGTTATGGCGGGAAATATTAATGGCTTAAAAACAAAAGTTCAAGGAAAGTATCCTCAAGCACTATTTGTCCATTGTTACAGCCATGTTCTCAATTTAGTTTTGCAACAAACTACTTCATCCATTCCAGAATGCCGCATTTTTTTTCAAAACACTGTCGGGTTTAGCTACATTTTTCTCATCATCTCCTAAAAGATCAGAAAAACTCAAGAATTTATGAAAAAGAAACTCTCAAAAGTAGCACCAACTAGATGCAATTTTACACCTCGGCTTGTAAATACAGTAAAGTAATACAGAGAACAACTGACTGCTTTCTTTGAAAATATCATTTGTAATGACTCTGAAGAAAACTGGGTTGATGATGTAATTGTGCAGGCTCAAGGATATTTGTATTTTTTTCACACAGTTTCAGAATATATTTCTTCTTGAAGTCAATGCTAGAGTGTTCGCACATACAGATGTGCTCTACAATATTCTTCAGACAAAAAGTCTAGACATAGCATACTGCTTGCAAGAGGTATCAAATTTAAAAAATACTGTATTCGAGTTCAGACGTAGTGGGTTTCCGTCCATATGGAGTAATATGGAAAATGAAAATTCTTCGGCCAATACAATGGAACCACCATTAAAGCGAAGAAAAGGAGATGATGAATTGAAATACAGGCAGCTGTACTACAGCATACTAGATCGTATGCACATGGAAATTACTGACAGATTTTCTGATTATGGAAAGCTTCAGTTCACACATCTTCTAGATTCTCAAAAATTTTCTGCTTATAGAGAAAACTTCCCGAATGAGGCACTAAACAAATTATTTCAGTCCTATAACAGTCACTTTGATAAAGAACGTTTGAAAAATGAATTAAGTGTAATATATTCAGCAGAGGTCTTTGATTTTTCGAACAAACCTATCCATGAAATATTATCTGCCATATATGAAAACCAGCTGAACCAAGTTATTCCTGAAGTCCTTAAATTGGCAACATTAATTGTGACAATACCAGCTACGTCAGCATCAGTAGAAAGAACATTTTCTGCGTTGAAGAGAATAAAATCCTACTGTAGATCAACTCATACATAAGAACGTTTATCCAGCTTGGCACTGATGTCCATTGAAAAGTCATTTCTACAGAAACTTCACAAGCGGCCCAACTGTAATTTCAATGACGAAGTCATCAAAGTATTTTCGTCCCAATCAAGACGTTTGGAATTCATATATAAATAGGTAAGGAATTTTATTATAGGGACTTTAAAATATATTTTATGTAATAATAGGGTCAGTGGTAGCCCAGGCCCTTAAACCAGTATACGCCACTGCCATGATAGACTGATTATTTATGCTTGCTAGTAGGTAATATTAAGCTTCCACAGTAAACTGATTTTTCATGCTTGGTAATTGGTGACATTGTAAATGGAAAAGCCATATTTAGAAATATGCTTCCACAGAAGGCTTGTTGTTGGTGCTTGTCCATAATCAAATTGTAATTATTATTCATTGTTCGATACACTCTTTTAACACTTATAATTGTTATAGTTACAAAGGAAACAAACGACAAATACACAAACTACACCAATACATAAACAAAGTACACCCAAAACTTCAATACACACTGGAACTTGAAAACAACTCCATAAATTTCCTAGACATCACCATAACAAAAGTTGACAACAAACACACTTTCAAAATATACAGAAAACCAACCACCACCACCACACACGTACACAACACATCCAACCACCCTATACAACACAAACACGCTGCATCAAAGACATCAGACACATTAGAGAGACCATGTGTTGAGAATGATTCCTTCAAGATATCCTCAGGAAGCATTACTTTACAAGCCATCTGGACATAGAGATGTCGGACTACTTGGGAGAAAATGAAAGGGCTAATTTTAGCCTTGGAATAGGTCTGAAGAGCCTGATTCTTCCTTTGGGAGGTGATGATGATGATGATGATGATGATGATGATGATGATGATGATGATGATGATGATGATGATATGAAGTTGTCTTATATTATAGGTGTGAATGAAGTACGTACACATAACATGGTGTATTTTTTTCTTAGTATTTAAAAACATAAGTCCAACTAGAAGAAGTCCATGCTAGTGACAACTAATTAAATATAGAAGACTACATCGTATAGTTCAAACAAATGTCAAAATAATTTGTAACAATAGTGCAGCATTAGGTGTAACTTTAGGAAGGAGAGAGTTAGCAAATCATGTTTTATGTATTGTTGCAACACTAAACACTTGTAATTAACATATATTGATGAAATCTGAAACGTTTGCTGCTGCCATCTGTTTTGTTACAGACTTGAAAGCTGGTAACTATCAGCTGTTGGAAAACTCTACACACTGCAATGCACTCTGCAATGCTAAATCTAACTGCTGTAGCAGGCTGGCTTCTTGCAGTTGTGGAACTCACACGGGTCATTACTCCTGTCTCTGTCCTCCTGGATATTATGGTTCTGGTCTAGCAAATTCTTGTACTAGTAAGTAAAAGTTGAGAGTAAGATTTAATCCAGTAATAATATTTCTTAGTGGACTAAGTACCATAATACCTGTTAATAATAGAGGAAAACATTTTACTAACGACCTATTTAAAAAAAATTGAATATGGGTTATTGGAGTTCATTGTTGACTGTAATACACAGACTAGCACTGATAGCATTGCAATTAGTTTCTTCTTTTATCAAATATGAAGTTGGAGGACTGCATGTTTATATTTTTTGTGAAGTGTGTGTTTTTTTACTTGTGGAAGTGTTAGTGTTTCTTTTTGTGGCGTGGTTTATGTGATAATTGATGTTCTAATATCCGACATATAAATCTTATTTGTTCTCCATAGAGACCACAGCTCATTTTCATTGAAATATTGACAATTTTGTAATTTCTGTCCTACAAACTAAAAATCTGAGCAGTAGGTATCCAGTATAAGTAAGTTAGAACGTGTTAAAATGTTATTGATGCTTTTTAGTACATATTTTAAACTAAATTTCTTTCAGCAAATTTTATAACATCAAATTGATTTGTTTTATCTTGGACTGATTAATATGATAGTAAATATTGCTCCAACTACATCCTGAGGTGGCTCGAATGATTTAGTGGTATGCAAACTGTGCAACAGATATTTTACTAAGCATGGCATTAACATACATTTAGCGAGAAACCATGAGTCGCTGTCTCAAGAGTCTCTTTGTGACGACATTGAATTAGTAAATAATAACAGGACCAATATCACAATGAAAGAATTCACAAATGATCATGAAGAGGACTACGGCATAAATACTTCAGAGAATTATGGAAAACCAGTTCATGATCAAATTATAGGAACATGCTCATAAAGAAGTAGCTATTCATATAAGTAAAGCTTACCCGGACATATTCGTCAATAACATGGACTAATATAACATTGGACCCTTCAGGAAATCTTCTTTCTGACCAATCTGAAACTGATAACGTAGATTCAAATTCTTCAATATTAGAATACAAAGAAGAATTTAAATGCTGGAAGAATAAGTTTAAATACATATCTGATGATAAAATTTTTTATATACACTTCCTGGCCGCATTAATAGAATCACTAAAATTTTTCAAATATTGTATTCTAATTCTGTATTTACTACAATTTTATATATAAAAATACAATTGCATTATCTCCACTACCTTTTTAGAACAATATTTAAATTTTCAGATGACAAAATGACAGTTACACATTATGGATCACCTTGTCACACTCTTAAAGAAATGAAAACCTTTCTGTCGGAAAGAATCCCTCTTTTACCTTGGTCCAGAAATTCTCCAGATTTGAAACCAATCGAGAATTTGTGGGGACATGGAAATGCCTAAATAGGTTATTGCAACCAGAGTGATTGAGAGTATGCCACACAGAGTTGAGGATGTTATTAAAGCAAAAGAGAGTCCCATAAAATTTAAGGACTTCACATGGCTTAAATAAACAATATTCCACCATTTTGTGATATGAAAATGTAAATATTGTTCAAAATGTGTTCTGGAAATGTAGTGGAGATAATATGGTTGTATTTTCAAATATAAGATTGCAGTAAATGTGTAATTAAAGTAAAGTATTTGAAAAGTTGTGTTAATGTGGCCAGGTACAGTATATGCCAGGACCTCAGCACCCACTAGGGAACAGTACGAGAAGAGCATTAAATACCCAGAGAGCAACCAAGCGAGATAGAAATAAACGAGAAAATAAATACTTATACCAAATAACACAATTTAACTATTTCAGTCAGAGACGTAAAGCAATAAGAGCTATCTCTGAAAGCAAACAACCACACTGCAGGATTAAAAAATATTGTTTACTTCACATTTCTCAACACCAAATAACAGTAAGAGATCAAAATATACCCCAACGTCAACTGAAGTGGAAAGAACGCAGTTAGATGAAACTTATGAAACAAAGATTACAAAGGAAGAAATTATTACTGCCATATCTAAAATAGCTGTTGACAGACCACGTCTTAATGAGAATAATAAAGGAAGATATGGTAACTGAAATACTTTCCCAAATTGGTTTCAGAATGTTAAAGTCAGAATATGTCCCATCATGTTTCGAGATTTTAGAACGGTACTAATATATAAAAATGGGAAAGTCAACGAACTGGGAACTGGAGGTCTATCACAATATGTTCTGTTCTCCGAAGAGTGATAGGAAAAGCACTGGATAGACAACTTCGACAGTTCGTTACATTTAATGAACATCAACATGATTTTACTCAGTCATCGGGACACTCATAAACACATTGCTGCTTAACTCCATATTAACAGCTTTCAAACAGAGAAAGACAGATCTAACACTAGTTTTCCTAGATACCAAAGCCTTTGACAACATACTTCATGCACACCTCCAGAAAACTTTAGAATGTGCTCCTGCCTGCAAAATTAGCAAGTCTAATATTTAACTTACAAGAGAATAACGAAACCATTGTTGAAACAGATAATAGCAAGACACTACCAGTCCTACTCCGAAGAGGTGTAACGCAAGGCTTTCTGCTTTCACCCACATTATAGAATGTGGCTACAGATCATATATTAAATGAATTATGTGAACATTCACTAGCCACAACGTTTGGCTTTGACATTGTACCAGGTTTACAACCACCAACAGTTCTTAGTTTTGCAGACTACATGGTTTTAATTGCCCAGAATGCAACAGCCACTGCTGAGATGACCGGAATGGCAATACAACGATTTGATGAAATGTGTCTGGACGTTAATAGAAATAAATCTGTAGCTATCAATATCTCCGAAGAAAATATAAATAACAGAAAACTTCTCATTTTTGAAGATACAGAAATTGCATGTATATCACCTAACGAAAGTATCTGGTACTTAGGCGTCAACTTTGCTGATGTCCCAGTATTCAATCCACAGAGTACATTAAACAATTTAAAACTAAATGTGGACCTGGTAGCAACCTCTCCTCTTCTGCATCCTTACCAGAATTTGCACATAATTAACTCTTCAATCTGTCCATCTTTGGTCTTTCAATTTCAGACAACACCCCTGAAGAAGATTCCTTTCAAATTCGTCATACTGATAAAATGATAAAAGACATATTAAAGAAATATTAGCCTACAACTACCAGCGGACATACCAGGAAATTTAGGGGTTTAGGATTGTTTAAAGCTAGTTGGGGAGCCATCCTTCTATTACTGAATGGACTGAGACAGCTGAAATACTCTAAAAAAATATATATATCAACAAGAAATATAGATTATGAGAGCAATAAATGCACACAGGACCTCCAAATAACTATTCCAGCCTCCAAGAATCCAAAGAATAACAGTTTTAACACTACAAAAATCAGATCTATACTATGTAATCGTGAATTTGATTCTTGTGTGTATTACAACATAAAGGCAAAGGAGTTGTTTTATACAAAGTGTACACGTCAACAAATAAATGGCTTTGGCAGCATGAAGGGCTTTCCGTTTTGGAATGGAGGGAAGGAATTAAAGTGTTATGCAACACATCTCCAGTACGAGCTGTGCCTGGAAGAAGTCAGAACAACCTCTGTTGTCGCAGATGCGACAATGAGATAGAAACACTTGCTCACGTCCTTGGTTCTTGTAGGCGTGATGGAGCACTGTGTAACATTAGGCACCACACAGTAAGATCTGTAATTGCAGACAGTTTGAGAAAACAAAGCTACTCTTTCCAAAAAGAAGTCCAGGGTTTTTCCCCAGAAGGGTGCATTAGAAGAGTCGATATTATTGCCTACAAAGAAATCAGTGAAAAAGCATATACTGTATACTAGATCCAACAATTAGATTCGAGAAGGATACAAACCAACCGATGGAAGTCGACAAGGAAAATAAAGCTATCTACCATCCAACTACAGACTACTACAAACAAAAATATCATCTCCATGACATAGAAGTTAATGGTCTTCTAATCGGTGCTAGAGGGACAATCCCTAAATTATTTATTGATGTGTGCAAGAAACTAGATATTCCAACTAAAACCATAAAAAACATATCACTATTAGCTCTTACAGGCTCTTTGAATATTAAAAAAAAAACATTTATAGTCACATTAATTATAAAACACTTTTCTACTATCCGAAAATTTTTATTATAAAATGCATTTTTTATTATTTTTTATAACTTTTCGCAAATTGCAACAATCTTAATCATTATACCTTTGTTATTGATATCTCTATATAAATTCATTTGTTAATAATTTTGTACATCAAATTGTTAAGCTTTATCAAGAGACAGCCTTGAATTTCGAGGAAGCAGCATACTACTAAAGTTTATTAGTATTAAGAGTTTCGCATTCTCCTGCTCCAATGATGTTGAATGTTTTATGGAAATGTCAGTTACATGTGGAGCTTTTTGTGAGTAAGTACCTCTGTTTCTTGTGGCAATTTTATTTCATTAACTATCGTCACCCACCACTTTCACCACCGTTAGAGAAATCAGACATTTTATGAATGTTACATATTCTGTCCACCAGTGAGACAGTATTCTCACTTTCATTATTTAATTATAATTGTCACTGATGTAGCTCAGTCGGCTTGCCTCCTGATCCAGAGTTGTGCTCGAGCATGGGTTCAATTCCCATGTGGGCTAATTACCTGATTGTGTTTTTTCCGAGGTTTGCTCGAACTCTAAAGTGAATGTCAGGTAATCTATGGCGAATCCTCGGCATCATCTCGCTGTCATCAATTCCATCGATGCTAAATATCCTAGTAGTTGATACTGCGTCATTAAGTAACTAACTAAAAAAGAAATTATAATTGTATGTGCTAGTCAAGTGCACACACAAAGAATGTGTGCTTTTTTTCTTGTTTGTAAGAAATGCAAACTAGAATTATTTGATCATTAGAATATCGAGAATCGTGCATGGGAATCCCTTTGCTAGAATTCTGATTTTTTTTTTTTTTTTTTTTTTTTAACTATCCATATTTTCTACGATGTTATGTACAATTATTTGAACATTGAAGTGTTTACATGTATTAGGCCTATGCAATTTTCTCAATATTTTTTACTCCATCATAACCATTTTCATTTAAATTTAACTTTGCTTCATTATCACTGTATCGTAGCAAATTTATTTCAAACCACGTAATACGAAACAGAGCTAACATACTACCTACAGATTTTCATGTTCCTATCTTTGTTTATTATGTAATCCTTGTGCTGACAGATTTTCAAGTTTCGGAATTTTTCTTTTTTTTTTAGTTTGTCCGAATGGTACATATTCCTTGGGTTTGGTTCCTGGAGATTCTGCAGTGTGTATTCCTTGCCCAGATCTAAACCATGTGACTTATGGTCCAGCAACCTCCATTCGGGACTGTCACTGCAAGAAAGGCTTTGTCTCCAGTGGAGACCATTGTAAAGGTAAAGCTTCTAACAACCGTGTTGTACTTGGTTCAGAGTGTTTCTAAGAATACTGCTCCACTTCCCTCTTCTGTTTATTGTTCATAGTAACAGAAACTAGTTATTAAAAATTATTTTCACATTACAATTTTGTATTATGTTTTATGAAATAGTGCACACCACAGTCAGTTGTAATGTGCTTGCTTCCAGTAATTACGTGCCCTAAATTGAGTGCCCCTGTGAAAGGCTTCTTTGTGAAGAAGTCATGTGGAAATGTGCTGAATGCTGCATGTGGTGTAAGATGTCGTGTGGGATATCAGCTTGTAGGATCCAGTATCCGTCTCTGTCAAGATGATGGAACATGGTCTGGGCAAGAGACCAAGTGTGTTGGTAAGTGACGACATTTTAGTCTGATGGTAATAGCTACAGGGTTAGAAGTTAGTGAATTTCCGGTTTTGCTCATGTACACATGGCTGATATGATAGCACTTTTATCTTTTTATGTTAGCGGTTAATTACTGATGTTGTATCAGCTGCTAAAAAGTGATAGCGATGTTATTTGGCAAGATAAGGCAGAGAATTTGCCATGGAATTGCCTGACAGTCATCTTACAGTTGGGGAAAACTTCGGAAAAAACCCAAGCAGGTAATTAGCCCAAATGGGTATGAAAGCCACACCCGGATGCATGTGGATAAAGGAAGAACAGGAAGAAAAGAGTAAGCAGGACCATAGAGGTAGTACAGCTGTACTGCATGGCCACCATGAAGACGTTTTTCAGGCAGTCATTTTTTCTTTTCATGAGTGTACAGTAGTGGCAAAAAAAAAAAACCGGACCGACCCTTGTAGCTGATTTCAGAGCCTTGTTCACTTCAGAGAACGATAGACTGGTAACTAAGACTTTCGTGGTTCGAATCCTGCCTGGGAAGGAAACCTTTTTTTGTTCCTTATTCAAATTTATTCCCAATACTTTTCGATTGCAGCGATATTTTACTACTTAATTAACTTATTATTCCCCAGAACATGAATTTTACCAGCAATGGAAAAGTATTGGGAGTAAATTTGAATATGGAACAAAAAAAAGTTTCCTTCCCAGGCAGGAATCGAACCACGAAAGTCTTAGTTACCAGTCTATCGTTCTCTGGAGTGAACAAGACACTGAAATCAGCTACAAGGGTTGGTCCGGTCTTTTTGCCACTACTGTACATGGTCTTTTGATAGAAAGGTGCTCCTTGCCTCTATCTTATATTATTTTTCTTCCACTATCTCTGTCGTAATATTTTGTTCATGCCATGTCTTATTAGTAGGCAATTTACCAACCTACCCAAAACAGAAGCACTTATGATGTGTTATAAAGAATCTCACATTTGTCTGACACTGAACAACCTGTTTTGCTTTATAGTGCATTTGTTGTTAGTAATCAGCAGTTTTTTTTTACGTTTGATGAGATTTTAACATTGATAAAATACTTGTGCTGTTGAAGTACCTATACTGCTATAGAACAATAATATATACAGGGTGACTCAGAAAGGAATGTCTTTTGTTATTTAAATAATGTGCCAACTATTATAGTGGGGGTTTTGCAACAAGCTTCCAGTGGTAGAAGTGGCCTTAAAATCAGTAACAATGGGTCGCTTCACTGGTAAACAAAGTGCGTTGTGTGTAAGGACAGTTTAGAAGAACAACCATTCTTTTATATCTGTTCGATGTCGATTTCGTGCACCTAACCTGCACAACATTAATTAGTGTCCAAGTGCAATTTTTATTTAACACTGGGTGGGGAAATTCGAAGTCGGTGGATCAACAACAAATACGCATCCTGTGTCGCCAAAGAAGCATCGAGTGTGTTCGGCAGTCTATGGCGTGTCATCCACAAACGAGCTGCAACTTTAATTTGCGTTTTTATTTGTATAAAATTAATTTAGTGCAAGAAATGGCAATAATTCCTCATCAGATGTGTGAATGTATATCAGCACCATGAAGGTAGACATCTGGATGATGAGATTTTTCACAAATAATTTCCGAAGATTATATTTGCAGTTCATATAAATAAATATGTTCAATAATTAAAAATAACCAAGTTATCAATTTTCTAAAACTGCATTCTTTCTGAGTCACCATTTAATTAAATGTGAATGTAATGTGTGTATTGACAAATAGCAACCATAGTTGCTCTTAGCATATCCCGCTGACATATGATTCTGACGTCATACTGCTTGCTTGTAAGTTGATACAATGATGGATTCCGAACAAAACATTAGTGTACCTTAGACAGCAATGTCTCGGCCAAATGAAGGTCTCCAGCTGTATCATTCAAAGATTAATGACAAGATTTCTTATTCATAGAAGTGGATCATGTTCCAAAATATTTATAAAACCCTGAATCAGTTAAAATGATTCAGTCTGAAAAGACATCATACATTATATCGTAGTAGGGACTATGCTGAAGTCAGAGGTGAATAACATGCAGTATAAATAGAACAACTCAACATAGTACGTAAGAATATTTACTTACAAATGGCTTTTAGAGAACCCAGAGGTTCATTACCGCCCTTGGCCCCTATCCTAAGCAAGATTAATCCAGTCTCCAGCATCATATCCCAACTCCCTGAAATCCATTTTAGTATTATCCTCCCATCTACAGTACGTCTCGGCCTCCTCAAAGATCTTTTTCCCTCAGGTCTCTCAATTAACACTATACGCATTTCTGGATTTGCCCATATGTGTTACATTCCCTGCCCGTCTCAGACTTCTGGATTTAATATTTCTGGTGAAGAATACAATGCATGCAGTTCTGCATTGTGTAACTTTCTCCATTCTCCTGTAACTTCATCCCTTTTAACCTCAAATATTTTCGTAAGCACCTTCTTCTCGAAGACCCTGGATGTAAGAATAATCTAGGTATTTGAATTTAGAATAATTTATATGTAGATTTTTGTTAGCTGTGACAAAGGTAGGCTATTACCCACAATGTGGTGATGTCAGCATCTGACGAAAATACCATTGTCATAAACTCGAAAAAAGAAGATTATACGATTAACAACGTACCAACCATGTTGGGAATCCCCATACACGTGGGTTAAACTCACTATAGGAAATTCCTATAAAGCTATAGGAATGATTTCATTGCACCATACAGCTGTTAGGCGAAGGTTTAATTTAAATTAAAATATATATGTAATAATAATGAATGTCTGTGCGCATGACGTGAATGTGTTAGGAGAATATCCACAAATGATTAGGGAAAACACGAAAATTTTACTTGAAGTAAGTAAAGTGATAGGTTTGGGAGTAAATCCCGAAAAGACAAAGTATATGATTATGTCTCGTGACCAGAATATTGTACGAAATGGAAATATATAAATTGGAGATTTATCCTTCGAAGAGGTGGAAAAATTCAAATATCTTGGAGCAACAGTAACAAATATAAATGACACTCAGGAGGAAATTAAACGCAGAATAAATAAGAGAAATGCGTGTTATTATTTGGTTGAGGAGCTTTTGTCATCTAGTCTGATGTCAAAAAATCTGAAAGTTAGGATTTATAAAACAGTTCTATTACCGGTTGTTCTGTATGGTTGTGAAACTTGGACTCTCACTTTGAGAGAGGAACAGAGATTAAGGGTGTTTGTAAATAAGGTTCTTAGGAAAACATTTGGGGTTAAGAGTGATGATGTTACAGGAGAATGGAGAAAGTTACACAACGCAGAACTGCATGCATTTTATTCTTCACCTGACATAATTAGGAACATTAAATCCAGATGTTTGAGATGGGCAGGGCATGTGGCACATATGGGCAAATCCAGAAATACATATAGAGTGTTAGTTGAGAGACCGGAGGGAAAAAGACCTTTGGGTAGGCCGAGATGTAGATGGGAGGATAATATTAAAATTGATTTGAGGGAGATGGGATATGATGATAGAGACTGGATTAATCTTGCTCAGGATAGGGACCGATGGCGGGCTTACGTGAGGTGGCAATGAACCTGCGGGTTCCTTAAAAGCTATTTGTAAGTAAGTAAGTATGTATGTAATAATGAAACCAAATTTTTGCACATAATACAAACAAATTTTCTTACTGACAGTGAAGACTTGTCCAGCTCCAAAGGCGCCAAAGAATGGGGCAGCGATTTGTTCCAATGAGGACCATGTTATCGACACTGAGTGTGAATTCTCCTGCTCTCCTGGTCACACCTTGGTAGGCTCGAGGCATCGCACCTGCTTACCTCTTGCACGATGGGACGGCTTGCACACAACATGTAAACGTAAGTCATTCTAATTGTAAACAAATTTAACTTTGTATCATAATTATTAATTAGGTATACTGACTTGTACAAATATTGTGTGTATGTACGTATAAATTGGTTTTGAGTAGAAAATTTACATATTCTGCATAAGTACGTCTAGTGTGCCCATATTTGAAATATCTCCATAATAAGGATGTTTGTTTTGTTTCTGATTTCAATATGTAGTTCGTAATTGTGCAGAGAAATTCCCAATAAAACATAATTTGGAAAGTAATGCTTCAGGATGCAGTTGACACCAAGCAATCTACTAACAAAGAAAGGAGACTACCAAAACATCTGTGTAAAGATTCAAGTAATCACTTTGTTGAGTATGAGTAGAAGGTGATAGTTATCCTGCAAAACTGGAGATTGACTGGTCAGTTTGACATCTCTGTCAGTTATATTTATCAAAACTAAGTTTTGCTTAAGTGAAAATACTCGTAAGCCTAAAAATTTCCGAAATTGAGTTTTCAGTACCGTTGAATTCGTCTACCTACAAAGTCTTGTAAACCACATTTTAATATTAATCGCGGAAAAGTAAAAATTTCAGTACCATGTAAGCATGCAGTTAATGGTGACAAAGAACAGTTTTTTCATTCTCCTGTTAAATTTTGATTTTCTGGGATACGAGCATTTGCACCTTAAGCAATGTAAGTATATTAAGGTTCTGTTGTTTATTGTGGAGTAAATTTGTTAAAGTTCGATAAGGCAGAATGATGAAAATAACTCTGTCTTAATTTTGGCATAGTAACGAATATCATTAGTGCAACAACCAGATGACCAATTCATACCAGGAGCATTGAAATCACCGAGAATTATTCTGTAATTATGAGGGTCGAGATTGATTTCAAGAAAATTAATATATGATTTTAAAAATTTAGGATCTGTATCAGGTTGAAAATGATTGCCTATTAACATATTAATGGCTAAAAAGTGATACCTTGCACCTGTAAATTTGCAGGTGAATAAAAAAAAACTGTTTCCAAAATTAGTTTTTCTCAAACTACACGCACTATTTATATATGCAAGATCTTCTACTCGAGAACAAAATATTAGTTAACTGTCCAATTTTCTTAGTCATCGATATTGTATCCATTTGCCATAGGGATCTGAATCCATATACATTCACTGTCTCCTGTATACTCCAGGTATCTGATTATTGACAGGTATTATATAACACCACCTCTAGGAGTTTTATTAGAATCCTCTATTTTCTATCCCTATGAAAAGTATTATAATAGGGAATAAGTTGTTATATTCAACAAGCTCATGTAACACTGTAACTAGCAGAGCTAAATGTATACGTGTCTTCACACCATGATTGTTGGAAGCAGGATAATGATAATGGTAATAATAATAATAATTATTATTATTATTTATTTATTTATTTAATTTTTCATGCATTTATTGAATCATTCATTCATTTATTCATGCATTTCCTCACTCACATGTTCATTCATTGATTTATTTGTTCGTTGATTGATTGATTGATTGATTGATTCATTCATTCATTCATTCATTCACTGGTCTACAGTGGTTGGCCATTGATAGTACAAAAAAAACACACGCACGCACGCACGCACGCACACACACACACACACACACACACACACAAAGAACATTATAAATTGAAACAGAGCTTTTCCTAATTGAATAACATTTATTACAGCGACAATAACACAATGAAATTGAATATTCAACACTGATCTTATTGAAATGAATTCATAATAATAATTATTAGTAATAATAATAACAACAGGTCTGTCTTGATGCAATTATTACATTCTTTATGCCAAGTTTATCCCCTTTCAGCTGTTCTCATTGATTCTAGTATGGTAATATTTTCTTTTAAGCTAGTACTGTAAAGTTACATTTTATCTACAGTGACCATTGTTGGACACACATTGCTTGGCGATGAATGCCAGGAAGTGGTTTCTTTATCAGGGAATATCACTGTCAATTCTCATTTGTTTTGTTTTATAGTTTCCATCTACTACATATGATCATGTAAAATAATTAACATAGGTCCGGGACTTCACAAAAATGAATAGGAATAAATCCAAGATACTGAAGATACCATTTCTTCTAGAAGAAGAAGGTGCCAATATCTGTATTAAGGATACCTATTATAAAAATAAGAAACTACAGGCTAATGAAATATTCAGGAATAAGGTTGCCACCTGTCCCATATTATATGGGTTGTCCCGTAATTCAGGTAAAAAATTTTCGTCCTGTATTATAATGTGTTGTCCCGTAAATTGTCATAAAGCATCAGCAGTTCTCATTTTTTTAATTTTTGTCATCTGGAAACATTCAAACCTGCTGACACTAGCGCATTCTAGTGCCTAGCACAGCTATAATCTTTGTGTTAACAGGGTCCTTCTGGTGACCAATTAAGTTACTATGTCGATATAACAATAGCCTGTAATATTTAGCGGCGTCTAGTGGTAACTTGCAGTTGCAACTCGTGAACACAGTCACAGAGTGGAAGCAGAGAATAAGGTTGAAGAAAGTAAGTGGTACTGTTTGTGAGAACTGAAAGTTGCTATATTCAGGGATGGGTTACGGCTGTTAATCACTGACATCAAGTGATAAAATGTCAGCTTCTGACGAAAATTCTATTGAGACAACTCCAAAAAAGAAGATTAAATGATTAACAACGTACCAAGCATACTTATGGGTTAAACACATTATACGAAATTCCTATAAGGCTAAGTGCTTTGTTTGTGCACGTGAAGTGTCTGTATCTCATGGAGGGGCGTGTGATCTGAAGCAGCATGTCAGAACTGAAGGTCATAAAACTAATGTTAGGACACAGTCTAATTCGGAAAATTTAACGTCATATTTTTCTAGCCAGACATTCTCAACTTTCCATCAAGATATACACTGCAGCAGAACGAACTTTTGTGTTCCATATGGTGAAACATAACGTAAGTTATGCCAGTATGGATTGTTCTAGCAAAGTAATATCTCATATTTTTAAAGACTCTGAGATTGCTAGTGGCATTTCGTGTGGCAGAACAGAGGGAGAATATTTAGTAAAAGATGTGTTGGGGCCAAAGTGTTTCCAAGATGATGTCTCCGAGCTTGTGTCCAAAGCATGTTTCCTCTATATGTGAGATGTTTCACACCTTCAGGAGGTCTTGAAAACAAACTTTTGGACTTTAATGAAAGTGCAAATGAGACAGCAAGTTCGATACTTCAGTACATTGTGAAAATTTTAAACGAAAATAGTTTACATTTAGATCAAATATTAGGATACACTGCAGACAACAGTAATGTGAATTATGGAAAACACAATTCTGTTTTCAAGCTTCTTCACAATTCACAATCAAACTGCTCTCCTTACATAGTTCACAATACCATGAGGCATGCAATCGACTCTTTTGATGTAGATGTTGAAACAGCAGTTATGAAAATTCACAGTCATTTTTCTATGTCTGCTAAGCATAGAGAAGAACTAAAAGATTACTTCGAATTTGTGGATATTGAATGGAAGGATATTCTTCGGCATGTCACAACATGTTGGCTTTCATTGGAACCTGCAGTGGACAGAGTTTCACAGAGATATTTTGATCCAGGCGATGACACGAAGGATACCTTGCCTGAGATCCACCTTCTGTTCTTCAGTAATGCTGCAAAAATATTTGTTGAATGCATCAAAATTCTGGAACAAGCCACATTTTCCGTAAGTGAAGTGTGTGATGCAGTGTGCTTGCAGCAAAACTAAGAGGATAAGTTCTTCGGAATTTCTGCAAGGAATGCCATGAAAACTATACCTCCAGCACAAAAAGGAAAACTGGAAGACAGTTTCATTGCATTCTGTGATGAAGTCCTGCATTATCTTCAGAAATCCTGTGATTACTCAGATGACAATATTGCAGCGAAACTACGAGCACTCGACTTGAAGAACTTGACATTTTCTTCACTTGGAGACATTGTTGATAGCCTGCAGTTAGTGGAGGACATCGATATGGAAAAGTTGTATGAAGAATTCTGCGTGTTCAGAAACATCTCTTCAAAAATTCTGGATAGTGCAGAAGATACATCTCGGAAGTGGAAGGCAGTGTTTTCTGAATATAACAGAGGGGAAAAACTGATTGAACTTGAAAAACTTGTGTCATTTGTTCTAAGTGTTCCTGGTTCTAATGCATTTACTGAGCGGTTTTCTTTGATGTTAAACAAATGGACGGATACAAGAAACAGGTGTTGTCATTAGTGAAAAGTGAATTTATGATTTCAATAAATATGAACATGTCCTGCAAAGAATTTCACAACACTATGAAATGAGATACTGACATTTTAAAAGCACCTAAGTCGAATTCTGAATACACTTGACTGATGGACTAAATCATAATTTAACTGTCATGTCAATGTTTTTATTGTAAGTAAATTAATAATAATAGATTTACATTATATTCATAAAAACAATAGCTACTAGTAATTATTATTTTCAATATATTTCAGATTATGTCCCTTATTTGTGTGAAATGTCCCTTATTTTTAAGCTCATGTTCCTCACTTCATTGTTGTAAAGGTGAAATCCTAATATAAGGTTGTTTTATGTTTTAACACATTGATCATGAGTCATCTTTATAACAACCCTACTAAATTTAAGTAATATTTCAGACTTTCACCTGACCAATTTGATTATGTTTTAAGTTTAATTGAAAATGTCATTATGAAATTACCTACATCTTTTGTTCAGAATCCAATAACTCCAGCTGAAAGATTATACCATTTGTGTGTTTGTATATAAGGACATGGGAGGGAGTTTCAGAGTTCCATTCCACTTCCCCTTGTACTACAGTATTCCTAATGACAATATTAGTTGTTCACAACTGCTGTAGTTCTGCTTCTTATTTAGCACTTTACTTCTAACGTTAAAACTGCCAGTCCTTGCTCAATATACATTGATATCAGCTCCCACAATCCTATTTGTATTGCACTTATATCAAAATAACAGTTGTAATTATTTGCACTGCACACACTAATTGCTGTGTCAATCACTTGCACTGTGGTATGTGGAGCTCTAACTGATGGGTGTATACTGTCTTGCTGCTAATTGATGACTGAGAGAAATTTATAACTGTAGAAATGAGTGTATTCTTTGTGCAAAGTAGTGCCTCAGCAAAATAGTAAAACTTATTGAAAACGTGTGTTTTATTTTCTTGAGGGAGAAACAGACTTATGTTATGGCAACAGAATTAACTTATATGCAATGCTCGGAGGTGCACGGTAGTGTCGCAGTTAAGGCATAACGCTGCAAGCTGGAATTTTGCAGGTTCGATTCCAGGTTGTGTCATGGATTTTTCCATTCATCTTATTCTTCCAGCCACATTATGGCCCTGGGTGTAACAAATGAGTGCCAGGGACATTTTCTTGGGGGTAAAAGCAGTGGGCATGTAAGACTGGCATCCCTACTGCAATTAAATGCCGATTGTCTATAAAGGTGGGAGCTTTAACCTTTTGCCACCTTATGGCCGATTTGGCCTGTCAGGGGGTTGACTACTTTACTTTATATGCAATGCTCTTTTATAGCTATCTTCTGTTCTCCATTGGCAAAAATTGCAAATGGAGTATACATACCAGCAGACTGTGCATCAAGTAAGCAGGTGTATGGGACCCATTGCAACATCTCTTGCACAGCAGGATATCAGTTGAAAGGACCTAAATTGCGGATTTGTGGTGACGTAGGCAAATGGACAGGACGAGATGTTAACACGTGTGTGGGTGAGTACTAACATTGTGTGTTGATTGAAAGTATTTCTTGACAATTTTATTGCGCTACGAAAGGGAGGTATGATCTATTTACCTACATGACTTTTACTCGAGTTATACGTACCGAAACAAAAAAAAATAAAATAAATTAAGGGATGACTCCAATTTGGGACTGAAATCAGGGCCGAAATTTACTGTGAAAATGGAGGCTGGATAGGTGGGATCGCAAGAAGTGACCAGAGGGAGGTGCACAGATAACACGTCACATCTTGCATAATCACCCCAGTCTTCTTCCCTAAACAGACACAAGCCCATGGAATCTCGAGCACACCATGTTTGCAACTGAATGACTCTGAGATGCATTCCCTCCAGTTTTACGTTGCAGCATTTGCAATGTATGAATTCATCACATGGACTTTGGAAGAATTGCTCCTGGACTTTAAATACCTTCATATGAATTGTGGTACATTCAATTCAAACTCTTCACTGAAAATTTGCCCCTGGCAAGATTTTCAGTGGCATTCCCAAATAGTCTTCATAGTTCAGTCAGTTGCATACGAGACTTGGGCACATCAAAGGGTATTGGCACAGGTTAAAATCTCAAATTATTATTATTATTATTATTATTATTATTATTATTATTATTATTATTATTATTATTATTATTATTATTACTCGGCTGAGGAGTCCTGCAGCCCACAGCACCACTTGTATTGCTCCTGCATTTCGTAATATGTCACCATGATAGTTCACATTACGCTCACGGCTCCACTCGCATCGGTCGAGTGTATTATTATTATTATTATTATTATTATTATTATTATTATTATTAACATTAACAACCAATTATTTGATGTAACTCTACTATTGTAGACGCTATGGAACTTGAACTAGTCTTGATTAAATTGTAGGAGATGTACTCATTAAAGCTGTTCAATATGAAAATAATCCCTGATAACAACAATATCAGGTAAACAAGGAAATGGAGTGGTCTTCCCTTTTCTGGGAATGCTTGTATTTCTTCATTTATGTTGGGTAATTGTGGTGAACATATCGTAAATTAATTTAGACAGTTTGCGAATTAATAATAATAATAATAATAATAATAATAATAATAATAATTTGTATTCTTCACCTGAACATTTGAGATGGGCAGAACATGTAGCACATATGGGCGAATCCAGAAATGTATATAGAGTGCTAGTTGGAAGGCCGAGACGTAGAAGGGAGGGTAATATTAAAATCAATTTGAGGGAGGTGGGATATGATTGTAGAGACTGAATTAATCTTGCTCAGGATAGGGACCGATAGCTGACTTATGTGAGGGCAGCAATGAACCTCCGGGTTCCTTAAAAGCCATAAGTAAGTATAATAATAATAATAATAATAATAATAATAATAATAATAATAGCTGATCTCTTGCACTAAAACAATAAATGAAGTAATATGCACTAGTCTATGGTTTAATCGAAATCATGAATTGTACTGTTTCATTCAATTCGAGCAAAATCCAACAGACAGACTTGATTCCAACTCTATCTCACAGTGAATAAAAAGCTACTCTTGGGAGTAGTGGCATTCTGTACAAAAATTCCATATAGCCTATGCTCAAATATGTAAACGTGTTCTATTGTGTGTGTAGCAATCAGGATATCAGCCATCGGAATCAGAGTTACTTGTAAGTCACTCATATGAATAATGTGACTGAATCTGCTGATGTTGTAAAGCACAAATTGGGAGACTTTTAAAATAATGGTTAACATCACCCAGTGTTCAATATCTTTAATAAAATTAGAAGAACTAGAAATGTGTAAACGAAACAAATTTGTCAACTCATATGAATGACGTAAGGAGCAGTGGAATGTATCATAATGCCTGATAGTAACAAATGAAGTACCTACCGGTAAGAGTAATATGAGTGAATGAGATACTAGCACTTAAAAAATTAGAATTAAGCATCTGGAGCTAAGTGTCCAAACGAAATTTTAAATATGGTAACACTGCTAATATATTGTATTGTATTATTTATTTATTCCCTGTACAATCTATTACAGATTACAGGTTCGTCATTAGGTACTCACACGAAAACACACACACACACACACACACACACAAACAAATAAGATTTCTAATATGAATTTAATTTTAACATTCTCAAGTTCTTCAAAGAAATAGTAAAACTACCAAAAGATACAATAAGTAACAAGAAACATAATATATTTTCAGTTTACAAGACATTAAAATAAATAGACTAACTAATATAGATTAAATAAAAACAAGATACATAATGAGATTACATTAAACAAGTTTATCATCTGAGAGTGATTGAACCTTTAAGAGTCTAGATACTTCATCTTAGTTATACTGTATATTTGTTATTAATGTTGTTAGGAGAAAAATTATGTGCAACAGTAATGAAGGTAGGTATTCTATTTTATGGCTTTAATGTAAAAAAAAAAACAGTAATTTTGAACGGCATGGAATGGAACAAAATAGTTTTACTCTGGTTTAAAACATTCATAATTTAAATGTTTAATATCACCAGGTATCTTGTTATATAATAAGATATCTACATGAGAAGTGCTGCTAAGACTTTTGGTAATAGTATGACAATTTATAATGCAAATTGTTGGCAGCTCTAGTGTTATGGTCACGAATTTCAGAGTTCCTTTTAAAATAGTTAAAATTTTTATGAATAAAGCAAACTGTTTCTAGAATGTAGATGCAGGGGAGTGGTAAAATATTTAATTCTTGAAAAATGTCTTTGCTTGGAGTGCATATAGGGATTTGTTTTATTATCTTTATTATTTTCTTTTGAAGTTTAAATATTTTTATAGCTTCAGAGGACATGCCCCAGATCATTACACCATATGAAAGAATGGAATGTACATGTACATAGTAGACTAAGGGCCTGTACTACGATCGCCTGTTACAGCTCCAGATTCGTATACTCCAGTTTAGCAATCTGGAAGTTAAATATTTTGTTCTGTACTACCAGCGGATTTTAACTGCAGGATTGTTATCCGGAAGATATAGTAACATTTTTATTACGTTGGCAATGAAGTTACTGAAAATGTAGTGAAATTTATTGCGTTGGTATACCTTTCCCCGCGTATTTCATGTTTATGTTCCGTGTTTATATGGTACTATTTATTTTGGGGTTTTATTATAAGCATTATTGTTATTATTTATTATAATACTGAAGCTCCAGCCAAAAAATAACAGAGTGAAGAACAGAAAATTACACATACTGTATGAAGAAACTTTACATGGAAGCAAAAGGTAAGATTTTAAAGGTTATGTTTCTTTTCGAATAGTAATAATTCCTACCATATGATAGTATTTTGGTTTTAATTAGTAGGCCTAAAGAGGACGGGTGGGGGTTCCAGCAAAAGTGCATTTTTCTCCATAATCATTGCTTTATTCATGTGTAACTGCACAAAAAGTGTAGGTGGCAATTATTTTTGTATTGTAATTAATATTAAATGTGCTTTCAGTTTGTTGTATAGCCTACATTAGTGAATAGGACCTATTTCGGTAATTTTTTAGAAATAGTGTACTTCACGGCTTCAAATCATGGGTCGAAGGCACAATAACTCGTTTAAAAAAGAAAAGTTCACTGATACTGATACTGATAATAATGAATGATGTCTTTGGCCTGGGATTTCTAACCAACATTAGTACAGCAAGGTACACTGTTCCTAGCAAATTACCAATATTTCAGTATGTTAGGCCTACGTATTTTACTGTTAATAAATGAGCGGATATTTTGTATTAGGGCCATAATACCATTCGATCACAGATAGGGCCTAACATAATTTTTTAAAAGAAGAGCATGAGGTGGAGAGACGTTTCCACTAAAATGCAACAGGCCTATCTGTTTGTAATGCACATTCGACACCTCGTAAAATAACACAGAAACAGCAGATATTAAGTTTTTTTTCCAAAGTTTCTATGTACAGTATAGTCATATATTTGATATTGTACTGACAATCATCCATTAAAAGCTTATGCTTATTTAGGTATAGAAACTTAGATAAGGGAAAAAGAGAAATACAGTATATTTCCTAATGTTGTAGTTTGCATATGGAATTAACCTAGTTTTACTTCCTTTTTAGTAATATGGAATGAAGCATGGGGAGAATATAGTAACATCAGCACAAATACAAGGGCCTGAAAACAGCTGAGAAGCAAATTTGAATTCTTGGAAAAGAACACAAATAAAATTGCTGCTGCAGAGAGACAATGCAGGCTACAAACAATTGGAGCCCCTCCAACTGAAGCAAAACCAAATCCAAACTTAGCCAAGGTAAGTGATTTAATTCTCCTATCAAGTGAGTGATTTCTCAGTGATTTTGATTCATATTCAATGCATAAGTTCATTTATATGTTAAGTTATACAATTATTAAATAATAAGCAGAGGAAATTGTATAACATAAGTTTGAATTCTTTTTATTTATTTATTTATTCATTCACTCATTTATTTATTTACTTACTTTTGTTACAGCCGAAGTAGTAACTAAACCAAGTTCCACTGATACCAGTGCAGCTAATAACACGAATGAGGTCAGTGTGTAAGGAATTAAGAGTCAGAAGAAGGAGATGATGAGCTTTAGGGATAAAAAAAATATTAGATTCTTGAAAATTGTTATACAAATTTAATTTAATGTCGGTATTACATTATAATACTATTATTTCTTTTTTATTTACAGTACCATTCAGGTTCACAGTGCAATTCTTTAGTTTTTGAAGTGAAACTGGACATCCCAACAATATCTCCAGGTAATTTGATTTATACTACAAAACGTTCTTTCACATTCTACGTGTGATGCTTACTTTTCCAATCTGAAATAGCTGTAACATGTAAACATATTTTCAGCCAACATGTTGAAAATAAAACTAACACACATACTATATGAAATCTGCAGCAAGCAGTAGATAAATTAGAGGCAAAAGTTAAAAAAAAAAAAAAAAAAAAAAAAAAAAAAAAAAAAAAAAAAAAAAAAAAAAATGTTAAAATATATATTGTACATAATGATGAAATGGTCACAAGAAATGGATGTCATAAAAAGTAAACATCATTGTATTATAATATGTGGGATTTGAAATTTATAAATGTAGGCCTAAAAATAGAAAGTACACTAAACTGAAGAATTTATTTTGAGTTTCTCTGTAATGGGTTTGTAATCAGATTAGGCCACATTATGTTAAGTTATATTTCAATTTTACTGTGAGGATTCTCACTTTGAAACTTGTGAATGATTTCTTGTGTACAGAAAAACTGAAAAATATCTTTTCATGAGATAAAACAAACTGACTACACTCTATTTACAATAGAACTGTTTGCTTGGTTTTTTCTCTCTCTTTTTTATTGCAGCTTTACTTTCTTATTGTTAAAAATGAGTTTGGATTAATAGCACGTTAGAAAATACAATACTGTTACAGCTGCTGACTTTGAAGTGTCCACACATTTATGATAAATCATCATCTTTCTCCACAATTAAATATCTTAAGAATTAATTCCACTCTTAAAATATTACAGAGTTAGCTGGTGCAGCAGATGAAGGTCTTCCACTGTACGGGTGTCTACACAGTGTAATGAAAGTAAGTTTTAAGTGAAATTACTGGTTTATTCAGTGTAGGTAGTGTAGGCTAAACCCAGAAAGGTCTGAATATAAGCATATATCCCTCTCTTAAATATTTCAGCTGATAATGGGATAATAGCTGATCGAGTTACACCCCAAGGATGCTAAAAAAAAAAAAAAAAGCAAGCCTCTGAGGAATGCATTAGCCACATTGAAAAATCTTTCTCCATCTGTGAACTGTAAGTTTAATGTTGACGTAATTATACTTGAGATGTTAGAAATGCATGAACTTCAGTACTATTACAGTGATTTCTTTAAAAAATACATTAGTTGAAAGTTGGATGCTAACATTATAACAAAGAATGATTTGAAATAAAAGTAAGTCATGTCCTCATGTTTGGAAAGAGATGGGGTTTGGAATATCAAAAGTAACATTTGGAGTTTTTACATTACTTTTTCCTCCTCTTTAATGGGTGGTCCATCTACAAGGACATCTTCAATTAGTGGCAGAAAGTAAATGCTACAATAATCACCCATTCTTTATGTTTTAACAAAATATATGTTTAATTTTGTTGACCAGATTTGTTTGACCTGGATGACTGGGAGATTACTTCTTCTCATCCTTCTAATGGAGTGATAATCTCTTGCAGCTGTTCTTGATCCCTATGGTCTCTGCTTTATCTGCTAGTCTTCAGGATTAGGTTCGAGTCAGGTGATAATTATAAGCTAATCTAAGGTTTCTGGTTGGGTTCGGGTCTTGGTTCAGATCAGGCCGAGATGGGCCGGGCCTAAGAATTATGGCCCGTGCAGATCTCTAACAAATGGGGCTTATAGCTGAAGTTGGCTCTGCCACAGTTTTCCAAGTTTTGTGTATTTGCATATGTATTTGTGTTGTGTTTAATTACAGTTACTATGTACTCTTATGTATTAGCCTGCATATTATTAATTTGTAAATATGACATGTACCACAGCATATATAATGAGACAGTGGATGTAATAAATGATTATGCTTATTGTGTCTCCTGAAAAATGTCGTATTTTGTTTACACAAAATAAATAAATAAATTTTAAATTTAATTGCAGCTGTAGTCCATCTCTCATTTTTTAAGTACACATTCACAGAGTACCTGAATACAATTGAAGCGTCAGCTGGAACAACATTGTAAGTTACAAAATTTTCATTCGGTATGTTTCCGTGTAATAATGTTGTAGGGCTATGTCATGTTACCTTGCTATACTCCTTGGCTTGCAACTGTCCATCAATGCAGTACGTGAAATTTGTCCACTCAAAAGTTTGCTACCCTCATAAGAACAAAGTTGTACGCATACACATTTTTGCAGCTCCTGTAAATTTTACCAAATGTAACTTATAACGTTGTTCCAGCCGACGCTTCAATTAATGTGCCTCTTGAAAAATGTTGTTTTACCATATTTTGCTTATGTAAAATAAATTTGAATTGCAGATACAGTGCATTAGCCTGTTAAGAGATCACTGTGAGGGATCCAAACAATAAAATATATTTAAAAAGTAACGATATGAATATGTTTGCATACAGGAATCATTAGGCCTAGCGTGAATGAAACAGCTCCCTTGCAAAACATAAATGCCAATTCCAAAACTTTCAGAAAATGAAGAAAAACTGTCATGTCTAAAATTCAATAAACTGTTACAGTTTGTTAAATAATAATATATGGCAAGCATATCTTAAGTCTGATTAGTGAAATATGTTAGGCCTACTCCTACTGGTGAGCGATATATGCAAGGAAGGAGGAGGGAACTTGCCACCCTACCACATTATCTCCTGACAGTTGTCTCATGAGTAATGCCTTATTGGTATTCCAATCTATCTTCGGAGAGTTGACTAAACAACTAGCAGACACAAAATGAAACAGTTCTAGGAAAACTTTAATCAAGACCTATAATATGTACATAAAACCTGTATCAAAATACTATTCAGAAGTATTCGTAACAGCATCAAAAAGAGAGACAGAATCCCTCGGAAAAAACAACAAGCCTTGCACTTAATTACTGGAGAAAATAAAACTACTCCCAATGAAGCATTAAAAGTCATCACTTCAATTAAACCAAGCAGCAAGTGCAGCACTAGCTCGATTGACAACAGTTCCTGCTGTAACTTCGTGGACCCCACAAAAATCTCCTACTGTTGTCAATGTTCTCCCAGTGGCATAGAATCTCAATACCAGTAGTAATTGGTCCATTAGAGGTAAGGCATTATTTCTGGAAAAAATGTACAAACAATGAGATTTGGTTACACCTTTACCGGTAAATCTTTACAATAGCGTTACCAAAAGATGGCAAGGACTCCCTACAGGATAGCCTGGAAGAAAGAGGTTTGGATGTAGTTTTGACTTTTTTTTTTTTTTTTTAGACAATTGTAAATATATGCAAATCATACTAACCTAACCTGTCACTAACTCGATCTTACGAAAACTTGTCTTTTCCCTTTAATTAGTAAGGAAACACAGTAATGAAATGAATGTGCTGCCCTTCCCTGCCGCCTACCCCTTCTATCTTGATAGAGCGATCCCGCCTACCCGTACCTCTCCACCGCACTCCACTTTCACAGCAACTTTCCACCTTTATTTGGGAAATTGGTGTCGGCTCTCAATTTTTCTTTCGTTTACGGTACATATGACTTGACTAGAAGCCAAATATGTGAATACATTTGTATCTTAAAGTGGTAACGCAATTGTGAAGAAATTACAGTTTACCATATAAAGGATTTTGATATATTATATACGGTTATTATTTTTTTATATAAAAGTATTTTGAAACTTATTGTAGGTTGCTCTATATTATTATATCAATCACCTTAATACCTTGTAAGGACAACAGAACACCTGCATGAAGCAACATTCTAACCTCACTTCTACTGTACGCCTATTACAGGTTAGTGTACTTCAAAATAATTATTATAGTGCTATTAAATACAAAATATTGATGTAATACCTACCGAAATAGTGTAGCTTATTATTAACTGTGTACTTACGATCTGTGTCTTGTTTCAGTTGATCATTGATTACATGTAGTAGGTTTCGTTATTTGAAACCGTCTCAAAACTTTCTCGTCATTCCACTCTTCAAAATTATTTGGACGGAGGTTAATTCGTTTTGCTGTTCTGATATAACGAAGCATCTGCTCCAGAACTCATCATCAGAATCAGTATCAAAATTAAATCGATCCTTCAAATCACCAGCTGTACGACGTGCAGCCATCTTGATTTCAATACCGAGTTCCAACCTCCGGATAACGCCTATCTGTCACTCTGCCTCCGGATTGCTAATCTGGAAGTTTAGCCTCCAGATTGCACATAACCAAAAGTCGTAGTACGCAATTACAACCCAACTTCCGGATAAATATACCATCTGCCGGATAAGTTTAAACTAGAACTTTATCCGAGAGTCGTAGTACAGGCCCTAAGTACTTTAAAAGTTGGAAGAGAGATGCTTTTTGTAAGAATTCTGAAAACATAACGTAATTTGCACAGTTTTCCAGAGAGAAAGCTTATGTGTTAAACCCAGGACAAATTGGAATCAATCCATACTCCCAAGAATTTTGTGAATTCAACTTCTTTTATATTCTGATTGTCAATATAATATAGTTGCGAGTTTTTATGAGTTTTATTTTGATTAAAATGAATAAACACTGCTTTGTCGATGTTTAGATTAAATCTGTTATGTATTACCCATTCTTTTAATTGATTGTTATCTTAATTTATGTTATTCTGTAGGATATTCTCATTTCTGCTTCTGAAAATCATTCCGTGTTTGTATCATCCGCAAAGAGCACTGTTTCTGAGTGGGGTATATTTATTGGCAAGTCATTAATATATACTTACTTACTTTACTTACTTACTTACTCACTCACTCACTCACTCACTCACTCACTCACTCACTCACTCACTCACTCACTCACTCACTGACTTACTTACAGCTTTTAAGGAACCCGGAGGTTCATTGCTGCCCTCATGTAAGTCCATCATAGCAGAAATAATATTGGACCCAGTACTGAGCCATGGGGAACACTGGTTTTGATAAAAGCTGGGTTTGAGTTAACTGAATCTATTTGGACAATCTGTTTTCTATTACTTAAGTAAGATATAAACCAATTATTTGCTATACCTCTTATTCCATAATTATTGAGTTTCCATATTAGGATATCATTCTTCCCAATGTCAAATGCTTTTGAAAGATCAAGAAATTGCCCAAATATTTGCTCTCTATTGTCTTTTGCTTGCAATATACTGTTAATGAAGGAGAATAAGGCATTATTAATGGATTTCATTTTTCGGAAACCAAACTGTGAGTTACGAAAGACTTTATGAGTTTCGAGGAAAGACATTAGGCCTATTGTATTATGTATTACTTTTTCTAAGATTTTTGAGAGGGATGATAGTAGGGATATTGGTCTGTAATTTTATTATCTGCTTTTGATTTATCACCTTTTTTTTGTATTGGAATGATTTTAAGTACTTACTGCTGTATTAATTACTGAAATGAAGGTAAAGTATATTTAACTCTCATGCTACCAACGTTTTTTGCAACTTACTACTATCGAGGGGGGTAATACAATTACCCCCATCAAAATCATGTACCAACCTTTGTTGAACACTTGGAATATTAACGATGCATATATTATTGACTATGGACTTATACAAAATGTAAAAATATAAAATAATTTTCCACTTTTTTTTTCCAAATGTCCCATTTCATTTTGTTGAAAACATGTACCAAAATTAATTAACTTCAAATATGTTTTTGGTGACACCATGAGAAGTCATATCACTAAAGTTAAACTCGCCTACCTTCCATTTCAAGGAAGACACCTGAACACTATATGATTTTTACAGGGGGGAAAAACAGCTACAAGCAATGAAAGTCACCGTATTTGTTGCAATTTAAATATTCAAATACAATATACGTCCATGAACATCTTCAAGACATTTGTTTATAATAAAATAAAATCTTTAAAAATTCTAAAGATAAATAAATAAAAATATAAATCTAAGAAAGTAAATTTTAGTTTTTTGCTGAAATTCAAGTATAAAAACACCACATATACTTCAATGAATATCTCTGAAAAAGGCTCTACTACTAATTATTTCTAACAAAATCACTTTTAGAATAACTATAAATAATAATAAACATTTCTAAAATATTGGAAGCAAAGATCATGATACTCATGATAATATAAGTAACAATATGAATAATGATGTGAATAGCAGAAAATAAAATAATTTGGAAGCAGAAAAGCTCAAAAATGTAGAAAATTAACCTATAAATTGAATTTCATATCCTGGAATTTTCATGACACAGACTATCAAGGGGGGTAACAAGATCACCCAAACGGCAAACGGCAAACCGACGCTGTAAAGCACCTCGACATTTCCCCCGTTAAAGTAAGTACAGTGCATATCCCTTTCAGTTCTTCGGTAAAAAACTTGGCATTCACATGGATAATAATCTCAACTGGGACATGCAAATCACAGAAACCTGCAGAAAAGTATATTCTATTATTCATGTGCTAAAAAGGATAAATGTTCATCTTCCCTCTTGCTTAAAAAAATCCCTTGTGCAGACCCTTGTATTTCCCCATTTTGACTATGCTGACATTTTACTGACTGACCTTTCCAGCGACAACAAAATGAAACTTCAACGTGCTCATAATTTGTGTGTACGTTTTGTAAGCAATGTTCGTAAATATGATCATATTACCCCATCCCTGGAAGCAATAGGTTGGCTTAAACTAGATAAGAAAAGAAATTTACATTCACTTCTCTTTCTCTTCGAAATCTTGAACTCTTCTATTCCTTCGTACCTGTCGTCTCGCTTCACTTACCTTTCTTCCCACCACAATCTGAACACACGCTCTCGCCATGAAACAATACTAACAATACCATCCCATCGGACCTCCTCATACTCATCCTCTTTCACAATAGCCCTGCCAAGACTCTGGAATTCGTTACCTGCTAGCATCAGGGACTGTCGAAATAAAATTCAATTCAAACGCAAACTTACTAGGCACTTGGTCAGTAATTGAGACTCGTTCAGACATGGTTTCTTGTAAATAGTTCTTTTAATCTACCACAAAATATCTCAATATCCGGTAATTTCATCACTATAGAATTTTGTTATTGTAGGTTTAATTTGTAATTTAGTAAATACAAAAATATTCTTTGTTCTTAACTTCTATGATAAAATGTCTAGCTTTCATTAATCAGGTATTCTTGTCGTACTTTAATTTTTATTGTAATTGTAATTGTAAATTTAATATTAATTGTAATCTTATTGTTCATGTTATAGTTGTAATCCCCTGGTAGAGGGGCAGAGAAGGCCTGACGGCCTTATCTCTACCAGGTTAAATAAATAAATCTAAATCTAATCACCCCACTTAAATAACGTGAATTACTTATTAACGAAGATTAATTATTTATGTTATTCTTATTTCAAAATGTTAGTAGACATATAACGGACAAATACATAGAATTTCAAAAATAAATATGGAGAAAAATGAAAATAATATTGAAAAATCATCAGTGGGGTAATCCTATTACCCCTCTTGGTAGCAGGAGGGTTAAAACCAGTACGTGAACCACGGTCCTCTGCACAACACTACGAAATGAACTATAAGATGTTCTACAGCATACGCTTTGCTGCGGTGGAAGCACATATTAAAAAAAATAAATTTAAAGCTTTTTATGAACTTCGCTACAAACTATTTAGATTTCCCCACAATATTAATATTATTGTCTTTCAATTGAGACATCACACAACCTCACAGGATGTATAATTTTCATAAAATTTTCCGCCACAGTTCAAATTATTGTTGGACCATCGGATCTGTGCCCCCGTAAGATATGCGAACTGAACCCTAATTCCTTCTCAGCCTCGGTAATTCATTTCTCTCCCTGCATCCCTATCTCTCTCTTTTCTACCTCTCTCCCTTTCTTTCCCCCGCTACTCACAATTTTGGCCTTCTTGCGGGACAGTTGCACTTGCAGTCCAGTGTTGTCAACTCAACATGAATACTGTAGCACGGACTGGTGAAAGAAATATTATTAAGCAAGTATGTAATAGCATTTTGCGATAAAGAGAAACAAACAGGTCAATATGTTTCCTATAAATCTGGCGACGAAAAGAGCAGCTGGTGAGGCTTATTTTATTTCAATTGATTACATATTAAAATTACTTACTTAACTAATACTAATAATACAACATTTTACGTAATTTATATAGACAGGTCAGAGCTCCTGATGAAAATCAGGAGAGAGGGAGTCTGTGCAGGAGATGAAAAGCTAGAATCACCAGGGAAGAACAGACCAAGGGAACTTTTAATTCTTGTAGACGATATGAACCGATGTATTTTAAGAAGAAAGATACAAGAATTTTATACCATGCAGAAAGAAGTTTCAACATTGAAGAAATTACTGAAGGTTGCGAGAGAAGCAATAATTTCCAAGGTTGGAGAGAAATGCTACGGAATGTGATTCGAGACATGTGATTTAGTTTATTTTTTATTTTTTTTTTTTAGTTGGTTATTTAACGACGTGGTATCAACTACGAGGTTATTTAGCATCGATGAGATTGGTGATAGCGAGAGGGTATTTGGCGAGATGAGGCCGAGGATTCGCCATAGATTGCCTGGCATTAACCTTATTGTTGGGGAAAACCTCGGAAAAAACCCAACCAGGTAATCAGCCCAAGCGGGGATCGAACCCGCGCCTGAGCGCAACTTCAGACCGGCAGGCAAACGCCTTAACCGACTGAGCCACGTCGGTGGCTGATTTAGGTTTAAATAATGTAGAAATACGAGATGTATTTTGATTGAAAGAAATGATATTGTAGCATGGAGGACCAGTTATTTAGGACACCATTTGCCGGAAGTTTGGCAACATCCCTATTCGGCAAGGTTCGTGGCCTGCTGTTTAACGTAGTGGGAGGAAAGCGGGTGGAATGGAGTGAGTACAGGCATTAACTTTTCCAAGAACGACGACAGCGCTGAAGGGGCACAGATTCGATGGTCCGACAATAAATATATAGATATTCTCTGTGTTAAAAGAGAAGGAGTTTTTTGTTATTATTTGATCAATACACTTTTTGAAGTAGAAGTTTTTCTTGTTGGTGTGTCAATTAGTGCAATCATGTGAAGTTATGTCCAATCAGTGTGTTTATGTTGAAATCTCCTCATATAAATAATGGTTTTTTGTTATGCCTAAGTATAGTTATAAGAGTTTTTAGTTTTTCAAAAAATGTTTGCCCTGAGTATAGTTATAAGAGTTTTTAGTTTTTCAAAAAATGTTTGCATCCATCAGGTAAACGATATATGCACACTACCGCAATTTTGTAAATTGCAAGATCAATTTCTGTAACGGAATGTTCAAAATTCTTTTCATCATTTAAAAGTGCAGTATGATTTTTTTTGTTTTGACTTTAGGCTATTTTTTGTAAATATGACTGTACATCCCTTTTTATATGTCTTATGACAGAAGGCATTAGATAATTTGAAATTTGGTAAACAATAATAGCAAATTTTTTCTCCTTGCAACCAGTGTTGTGTGAGACAAATAATATAAATATTTTTGTGATTACTTGCAATTGTATCAAGTTCTAAAGTTTTATTTCTTACACATTGAATATTTTGATGAAATATGATTGGATTGAAATATCTGTTATTACCAAATGTCTTACAGTTATATTTTAATTTTAAGGGTTTACCTTCCTTTATTAGTGAGATGGAGGCTTGGTGGATCTCATTGCTGTCCTCCGTGTCCTTCACTGTATTACTGTTCTCAGTGTCATTCACATGCTGAAAAAATTATGGTTTATTTAATGATGCTCACAACTGCAGAGGCTATATCAGCGTCGCCTGTGTGTCGGAATTTTGTCCCACAGGAGTTCTTTTACATGCCAGTAAATCTATGATATGAGCCTGTCGCATTTAAACACACTTAAATGCCATTGACCTGGGCCAAGATCGAACCCGCAACCTCAAGCACAGAAAGCCAGCGCTATACCAACTACGATACCCACACGTGCTGATCTTTGCTGGTACCTCTGATATGGGGTTGGTGCTGCATCCCTTCGGTACCTTGGCAATCTTTTGTTCTTGTTCAGTTGGAGGGAGGGCTATTTTGTTTAGATGGTTCTCTTTATTGGTATCTTCAGTTATTACGGTTTCTAGCAGTTCACACAGAAGATGTTTCCCAGAGAAATTTAAGCACTGACCGTGTTTTGTGAAGTTCTCTCTTACCAATACTTTTGTTTCGACTATCTTGATGTTTGGGCAAATCTTGGCCAGATAGACACGTGACGAATTGAGAAACAACAAAAAATAATTTTAGACATTTTAACAGATTGTAATCTGGGATGAGGTATACTGGAATATGTTGTCTAGGGATCTACGTTCATATATTTCCATCTTTGCCCTGTTGGTTGAATGTGTCATGTTCTATTAGCACAAGTGTTAACATCAAAACATATTAATTTAGGAGAATTTAATTGAATCATAATAAATATGTCCATTGTGATAGGTTTTTTTTGCACATTGCACGTAAATATAATTCATCATTTGCTGTTTTGTAAGGCAGAAGTAAGGAAATCTCGTAATGAGCTTCGAGAGACATTAATTATGAATAAAACTTTTGTTGTTTCACTTTCTTTCATAGATGTGACACCACCCAAAATGAAGTGTCCAGATAATATTATTGTACCGACAGATCCTGATGAGGATTATGCAACTGTCAACTGGATAGTACCTATTGCAACTGGTAAATTAGACATTTTAATTTAGTTTATTTGTCATATCGAATATACTTGTATAGAGAGTGGAAGTGAAATAACCTTGCAGATTGAAAGGGACGATAGCATATACTCAACTGTTACATTTTGTGATTAAATGCATAGTTAATTAGAAAATTAAGATAGAAGTTCTGGCAGTCTGGCAACCTTGCCGCTAAAAGTGTTTTTTCATATCACAATACAGGTGTAAGAGGTCAACGAACTGAGTGTATGTGTACTGCCTCGTGCTCCCTTCTCTTGCTGCAATGTGGAGTGTGTAGTTCAGTGGTTCTTACACGAAAACTGTCCAGGTTATTGAAATACAACAGAGGGATAAATGATTCTTTATTAGATTTTCTATCGATTTAATTCATAATAGTTACTGAATAAAAGGGTGTTAAACATTTGGTAAAAAATATTTTTTTCTGAGAAAACTATGAACTTTCCACCAATATGGTATTACAGTTTTTCGTTACATACAACATAAGCTATTTGCAGGCTTATTTTACTTCCACTCAGTATGTAGTATTTACATACAGACATAAACTGCCCCAAAAAATTTCTGGTGATTGAGCATTACTGAACAAAAATGTCTAATAACATTTTTCTACAACTTTTGTGATTTCCCTAGAAACAAATGTTATCTGTGAGTCTAACGTTTTTATAAATGATAGTAAACCATCATTATTTACTTCGGTCTGCCATATGCATTGTAACTGTGGTGATATCCTTGTTTACAAATTAGGATATTCTGTTGTCTCTCTGTTGTGGTGTGACGTTCACAATTACTCGAACAGTAAATATTAGACTACTAGTAGTTTAGGAATTAAACATACAAATAGAGGAAAAAACAAAATTTCACTACACATCATGTTCAGTGGACTGAGACGTAAGACGTATATATACTTATACACACATGCGCACACGCGCACACAGAGAGAGAGAGAGAGAGAGAGAGTCATTAATTTCAGGGGGTTAGTCTTTGAGATATTTCAAACAAAAAATTGTAATACAATTTTGCTCATTTTTGCTTCCCGTTTGGGATAAAAATTGTTTTATATGAAACATTTCATTGCGTGTTTTGGAAAGGCCATATTTAATTTCCAGTATGCACAATCAATTTAAGAGAGCAGTGTATTATGATAATAAATGAACGAAAGAAGTTTAGCTTTGTCCTTTAAATGTTCAGAAATTTTATCCAAACATATGTAACATTGTAAAATTTCGTTGCAGAACAAAAAGTTACTTTTGTTCGATTCAAATTTCTACACATTTAAAGGACAAAATTAAAATTCCCTCAATCATGTATTACCACAGTGCTCTCTTAACCCTTAAGCAGTTGCCCCTAACTTTGTAACATTAAGAGTTGCGTGGGGTGTTGTTGATACCCCAAATATAATGGGTTCTTATGGGCTATTTTTTTAATGAACAATTAAATATCGCTCCTTTTTTATTTATACAACTATATGAAATACTCTCATACCTATCACAATGTTATAATTAATGTACAGTTATGGTAATAATTCAATATTGGTTCACATGTAATATTCGAATGTCTATTCACTCCCAATCATAATTTACTTTTCATCTTCCTTTCCATACCACTCTCTTGATTTTTCTGTGCACACAGTCACTACTTAACATCCATTGTTATTATTTGTTACATTAGGAATGGCGGCACACACCACTTAAACCGTTATTATCTAGAGTATGCAAATTCTGATTTGAAACCTGTTTACGGTTATTGTTGTCTTACCAATTCTGAGAAAGGTACTGAAAGTTTCAGAAGTACAGGCTTACTCAATATGTAGTTAATAGCTCCATATGTGTGACTGGGGTGTTGAGAACACCCTGCACGAGTACTGCTGGAAATGAAATCATGGCTTTCCCAAACATGTTATGAAATATTTCATATAAAACAATTTTTATCTCGAAAGAAAACAAAAACGAGCAAGATTTTATTAAACTTTGTTTGAAATATCTCAAAGAATAACCCCCTGAAATGAATGACATTACATATTTCACTCTGTATATATACGAGTATTCACAATACACCAATGCATGTTATATGTTTGAATTGTGATTCCAAAAGAACTCCATATTAATAACTTGTTATCATTCATTATTGCTTTGTAGTGCCATATGACAATATAAGAATATGAAAAGTAGCCCTTTAGATTTAATTTTAAAATAATTGTCTGGTGTAGTATTTCTATGTTGGACATGATATTTTCCTCAAAATTTCTTCTTATTCACTGATTCGTAATCGTCTCAGAATGCTTAATGGTATTCATGTTTGAAATCACACTAACAAATTACTTTCATTACGTATGGTACCCCAGGTCACGTCATATTGGTTAATTTCCAGATAATGATGGTCACCCGCCTACTGTATGGACAAGACCTCCTACTCATCAACCTATGAAGGTGAAGATTGGCACCATGATGATTATTTATATTGCAACTGATGCCACACGTCATAAAACTAAGTGCAATTTCACTATTACAGTGGAAGGTATGAAATAAATCTAGTTCTACACCTGCTAACACTGCAATATATAGGGTGTCCGGGACAAAATTTACCAATAAGAAAGTTTAATAACTCACCAAATAATTGATGGATGAAAATGCTGTTTGCGGGAATTGACAAAGGGACTTCCAAAGTTTCGAATGACCACTAATAAATTTCTATGTGTGCACCTCTTGTAGCACGACAGATGCCCAGGCGATATTCAAGTTCTTGCCATGTGTTTCGTAACATCTCTGGAGTGACAGTT